>NC_056741.1:877034565-877039565 GCF_019279795.1 Protopterus annectens
TCCCTTGAAACTAGTCTAACTCTCAACCTAAGCACTCAAAAAGCATCCTACAGCTCAGCACTTGCTCAGACCTAATAGCAAGCACTAATATACCCTGACACTTGATTGCCCAGCAGGGTAAGGCTCTTTATTCACCCCTCACCAACCAAGTGACTAAGCAGCTCACCCTACTATTCAGGCATGACCAAAGGGCAATTTCAGGTGCACTCTCCAGTCCAGCTGGTGAATCTGGGTATCCTGAGGCAATGTTACAACTACCTCATGTACACAGGCAACCCTCTCCTCCTACCACAAAACACTAACATATGCGAGAGTTGCAATTATACAGCCAAACTGGAGGCTAAGCTGTCTTCACCCAAGGCTGGAACAGACAGTCAAGAGGAGAAGGTTAACACTTGCAACACACCTCCAGCCACACACAGACCTACTAAAACAGCACTGGCAAAAAATACACATAAATACACAAAGTCATACTTGGAGGCTCTAAATAAAAACCTGCAAAAGCATCAGAGACCTCCAATGCAGACACTCAAACAACCTGCACCTCCTGTCACAAACCAGACAACAAATAAAACACAAAATCAGTGTGCTGCACAATCACGGCCCTTAAGGCAAAATAACATACCTAACACACTAGTAATAGGTGACTCTATAGTTAGGCACACTGACATTCCACTCACTAGGCTGGACAAGCAGAAGGTTACTGTTAATTGCCTGTCAGGAGCCAGAATCCGCCACATAACACAAGCACTCAGGTCACTCCAGAACAAGTACAAATATGACTCTGTCATTGTTCATGTTGGTGTGAAGGACCTGAGATGTACCTCCCTGGACTACATGAAAAGAGGCATGGAAGAGCTCTCTGATCATGTAGTCCAGGCTGTTATGACCCTGACCCTGAGTAGCATCCTGCCCTCACCAAGAATGATACCTCAGTATAAAGAAAAAATGATCAATTTCAACAATTGACTAAGCTTCTGGTGTCATTCAAAGGGGATCCAGTGTCTGTAAGCCTGGGACGACATGCTCAAAAAGCTGTGTTGCTTTGCAAGAGACAGCTTGCACATATCACCCCTAGGCTTTATAATACTGGCCAAGGTTCTTGCTGCCCCCATAGTGCCTTTTTTAGGCAAGGCTCAAAAGTCAAACCCACCTCTGTAAACAGCACAATTAACAAAAAACTGAGGGTTATGCTACTCAACGCCAGGAGTTTAAATCTCAAAATGCATGTGCTCGAAGCACTCCTCAGTATGGAGAACGTCAACATCTGTGCAGTAACTGAAACCTGGTTCAAGGCTCCAGGAGCACCCCTGCACTACTGGGCTACAACTCGTACCACACGTTTCGGCCACAGAACACGGCCGAAACACAAAAGGAGGGGGTGTATCCATATTAATCAAGGATACCTACACCTCCAGATTAGTGGCGTAGCATGATACCTCTGAGATCATCCATGTGCAACTAACATCGGGCAAATTTGCAATGCAAATTGTGGCCTGCTACAGATCACCCTCCATGACCCAGGACCACCACTCCACCTTTCTGGAGACACTGGAAAACATGAAGGTCCTACCAAGCACCCTGATATTGGGTGATTTCAATTACTTACCATTGACTGGGAAAACTAATCGAGTACAAACTCCCAAGCCCAGCACTTCCTGGAATTCATCACCTCAAATGCCCCAGATCAGCTGGTAAACTCCCCTACCAGAGGTGAAAACATATTGGACCTGGTCATCACCAACATGGGCGACAGGTCCTCCACACCGGAGGTCAACCTGTCACTGGTTAGATCACACCATAAACTAATCACTCTGGATGTCCACACCCCACCACAACCCCCAACTAAGGAAACCACAGTAAAAAACTTTTCTAAAGCAAACTTCACCTTACTTAAGACAGAGGTAGTAAGTTTCACAGCCCCCACGCTAAAGGATAATGCTGCCCAAGATGCAGAAACCTTTACAAATGCATTCTATGAGCACCTACAAGGATGCATGGATCATGCCATCCCTAGCAAAACCAAGACTCACTCCTTTAAGAGAAGGAAACCAGTTTGGTGGACCCCTGCCATAAACAGGCTACACAACAGAAGGAGGAAACTAGTTCAGAAAAAAAGCAAATCCCAAGAAGGAAAGACATCCCTGATCAGTATCAGTAAGAAACTAAGGTCCCTCATAAAATCATCCGAGGCTAACTTCGAAAGACAAATAGCCAAGGATTCAAAAGATAACCACAAAGCCTTCTTTAGTTATGTTAAGAATCTAAGTGGCAACTCACAGATATGCACTGAACTAGTGCAAAATAGCACAAAATATACTGAACCTACTGATATTGCCAACATCCTGGCAGATAGATTCAGTGCAAGCTTCACCCCCCTCTCACCCCCAAAAGGGCCCACAACAATACCGGAAAAGTGTAGTCTTCTGGAAATCACAGATGCAGAGTTAAAAACAGCCCTTTCAAAAGCCAAAAACACAGCGTCAATGGGGCCAGATGGTGTCTCAGGCTGCGTCTTGCATGAACTACAGAACGAGCTAACCCCCCCACTTAAACACGCTGTTCAAGGTCAGCCTCTTCACAGGCTGCACAGAATGGCACACAACGGTTATTCTTCTCCACAAAGGAGGGGCCACAACTGACCCTGGTAACTATCGCCCCATAAGCCTGACTAGCCTGGTCTGCAAGGCTATGAAGCGCATCATCATGGAACTTCTTAACAAAGACATTGGGAACACTTGACCCAACCCAGTTCGGCTTTGTTAAGGACAGATCATGCCTACTAAACCTGGTTGACTTCTTCGAGACAGTCACTAAGGCCATAGACAAGGGAAAGCTGGTTCACACAGCCTACCTTGACTTTGCCAAGGCTTTCAACACCATTCCCCACTCAGGTATTACAGAAAAACTCACCAGCCTTAACATAAACCCCTACATCATGAGATGGGTTGCCAACTGACTTACAGACAGAACTCACACGGTAAGAATAGCGGGCTCCAGGTCTGACTCTAAACCAGTCACAAGTGGTGTCGCCAAGGCTCGATCCTGGGACCCTTACTGTTCGACATATACTTCTAAGAAGTACAGGCAAACACAGGAGGACTATGGCTAACCAAGTTCGCTGATGACTGCAAACTGGGAGCCATAACTGATTCTCCGGCTGACATGGACATCCTCCAAAAGGGCCTTACTGAGACAGACACCTGGTGTCAAAGTCATGGCCTCAAGCTAAATGCCAAAAAATGCATAGTCTTCCCATTTGGGAAAAACAAAACACTCATGAATTACCACATAGGTGGCATCCCCCTTAATACAGAAGAGGTAATAAGAGATCTGGGGACCCAGGTAGATAGTAATCTCTCCTTTGACAATCATATTGCCAAAGTAGTTAGGAAATCCTTTTATGTGGCCCATCTAATTACTAAGGGGTTCACATCTAGAAATAAAGAGGTTATAGTGCCTCTCTACTTGTCACTCATCAGACCCATCATAGAGTACAATGCCCCATTTGGGATGTACCTCACAAGACACATCCAACAGCTGGAAAGATCACAAAAGTACCTCACCAAGAGGATTACTGGCCTCAAACATATGTCCTATGCAGCCCGAATGAAAAAACTCCTGCTGTACTCAGTGGCATATCACTTACTCAGAGGTGATCTCTGCCTGACTTACAAAGCCATGTCCAGCTCAGAATTGATGGACATGCTCCACCTAAAGAAATCCAAGTCACTGCGAGCCACACGCTCTAGTAAGCTAAACCTCACCACAACAATAAATAGAACATGCTAGAGGGATAGATTCCTGTCACAGAGACTCTTCATGCTTTGGAACAAAATTCCAAACTACATTAGGCAGAGCCCCTCACTAACATTCTTCAAGAGAAACCTTGACGAGTGGATGGGTAACAGAAAATGCACCCCTGAGATCACTTCATTGGCTCTGCTTGACAGAGGATCAGTTAATTAATCAATGGGGCGGCGAAAGCTGACATACTCTGGCTAAGCTTATAAATGCCCTCGAGCAGATAGCCTGGTACCTACCTATGAACCTATATATATATATATATATATATATATATATATATATATATATATATATATATAATATATTATATATTTTATATATATATATATATACATACAATAATATATATTTTATATATATATATATATATATATATATATATATATATATATATATATATATATATATATATAGATATAGGTTTATCTCCTTTAGGTCATGTGTCTGTTGTCCGATGTGCATTATATCGAAAGGACAACAGCAAAAATGCGCAATGCCGAGTCATAGAAGTTCGAATGGCTATAGTGCGAATGCACTATGCCATTCAAACATTTAGTATTCGCACAATTCCTTTGGATGTAATGCATGGTCACACAATAAAATGCGTAAATGCATTACATCGACCTCTGAAGCAAAGGGTACACTTGGGAACTGAAATATAGTCACCGATAGAGAATATTTCTAAGAGGATTACTGTACAGCTGAAACTAATCCATCACGATGATGCAGGTAAAACCCATGATCAGAATGTGCTATAAATTTGAATTATTATGCAGGTGTATGCAATTACCATTATATAAATGTTTTATTTCAGGTTGATGATGCAAGTATGGCGGAATACATGCCGGGAACAATGAATTCTACATATGAAACACTGAGAACACAAAAGGGACGTGAACTACTAGTAGCAGATGGCTATCAGTGCTACCTTGAAAAGAGTGTAGATATGAAACAGTATTGGTGTTGTATACGTAAAAATAAGTGTAAGTGCAAAGGGAGATGTATTACAGAAAGATGTTCTGAAGGGTATAAACTTTTAAAAAGTAGTTGCCATTATCATGCCCCAGACATTGTTAAGGTAGAGGTCTTTAAGGTTCGGGAACACCTAAAACGACATGCAGAACACTCTGTAGAAGACTCCTGTAAGGCAGTCTCTGAAGCGCTAGCAAGCACCTCTACAGTTGTCATAAGTA
>NC_056741.1:877044565-877157065 GCF_019279795.1 Protopterus annectens
ACTGCTCTAGAGCATTTGAATTTACAAAGTCATGTATGTTTCCCAGCCGATGGTAGGATAATTAAAATCCCCCACAAGTAAGGTGTTGGGCTGTATGTCAAGTGAGTCCACTAAGTACAGGTATGCAGTATGCTTTTTCTGTTTCTCCTAAATTAAGGCTAAGTAGTCGTCTCTATCTTTCTCGACATGTTCAAAGCCTTTAACACTGTTTCCCATCAACTACTACTCAACAAACTCTAATCTTACGACTTCAGCTCATCTTCCCTGTCCTGGCTCCACAGCTGTATTTTTAATCAAAAGCAGGCTACCAAATGGAGAACACTCTTTTCCCCTACTCTCCATCTCAGTTGGAATGCCCCAAGGTTATATACTTGGCCCTCTCCTCTTTATCATATTTACAAATGACCGCAACTCTGCAACTGATCTAGCCTCCATTGTCCAATACGCTGATGATGCTACACTTATATGCTCTGCCCCCTCTCCCCAAGAACTTCAATTAAAAATGCAATCTTCTTTACAAAACATAGAAAAGTACCTCTCTGAACATCAACTAATTCTAAACCCTAATAAAACTAAATTAATAGTCTTCAGAAATAAAAAATCCAAACCATATCAGTCCCCTCTTTCAATCCTCTCTTTAAAAACAACCAAGATAGAACCCACAACTCATACTAAACCTCTAGGAGTCACTATAGATGAGAATATAATGTTTGATAAACATGTCTCTTTGACAATCAAAAACGTTCACATCAAGCTTGGCACCCTCTATAGGGCCAAGCCATATCTTACTCACAGCGCCAGGCTGGCCACTGTTCGGACATACCTGCTTTCCACCCTCCTCTATGGATTTCATATGCTCACTAACCTACAAAAGGCTGACCTCAATAATCTAGAATCTTGTTACAACAAAATTACCAAGTTTGCCACTAATCTCCCACACAGGACTCATCACTGTACTGGCTAGAACTCCCCAATTTTTTAGCTCTCAATCAACTTATCATGGTCCACAAATTAGTCTCCCAATCCAACAACTGCCCTTCTCTTTCCAATCTAGTCCAACCTAGTCACAATCTCAGGTCCCCCAGATCCTCTGACAAGCTAATGTTAAAGGTTACCCACTCCCACAACTATCATGGTGACTGCCTCTATTCTAACAAAATTGCTAAACGTTGGAAAACCTTCCTCAAACTATTGCTAAAAATCCACACTATCATGAGTTCAAATAACTCCTAAATAACTTCCTAGCTAGTCCTTGGCTATGTACTGCTATACTCCAGGCTAACTCTGCCTATCCCCCATCCTGCCTCTACCATTCCCTATTCAGCTCTATTCCTGAACTGCATTTTCTTACTACAACTCCTCTCTGCCTCACTAGCAGATCTTGGCTCATATTAACCACTACTCATAAATGAACAAGCAATCAAAATGGTGCTGACACCTTTGTGAATGCTTCACTGTATACATAATGCACACTGTTACTTCACGATTATGTTTCACTGTACACATAATGTACACTATTATTTTCAAGCCTGTACAACCTACAATTCTTGTTAGCATCAGTTGTGTAGTATTTTACCGTTCAACCTACAATTCGTATCTGGGATCAATTGTGTAGTATTTTACTGTTTGTGACCCATTATTTTCAAGTCTGTATTTTAAGTCTGTATTTGATATATCTTTGTTTTAAACATAATTTGTAAATATTGTACTGTTTCTGGAGCTTTTCTCCCCATGCCTCCCCTGAAAATGGGCTCCTGGTCCAGTCGAACTATTCCCGGTTAACAAATGTAATAATTAAAAATAAATAAATAAATGGTGGGGGACCTTTAGCTACCTATGATGTGGTAGGGGGCTTTACCTTTAGTTAATTGGACATGGAGTAGCTCAAGACAGTCATACTGTTTAACTACTCTCGAGATGTACTTATCTTTAATGAAGATGGATACATCTCCTCCTTTCATTCTTTCACGCTCAGTTTGTGGTCTGAATATATGGAAGGCATTGTAGCCCTGCACAGCTGGGGTGCTTTCCATGCCTTTGAACCATGTCTTGGTGACTGCACAGATGTTAACATCTTCCAAAATGAGCAGTGCCTCCAGGGAGTGCAGTTTCTTGTTTAGACTTCTAGCATTAAGCAGCAGTACTTTGTATTTATCTAAAGAGAATTTTGTTATGTTGGGTGGTTGGTTATTTTGACACTGCCTAAAAAAGGCATAATGGGGTGGCTAATGCCTTTGCATATGTATATATATATATATATATATATATATATATATATATATATATATATATATATATATATATATATATATATATATATATATATATATATATATATATATAGGTCTACTTTACAAGACCAAAATCCCACTTACATGACTTTCATAATGCGAGACAAAAAACTCGAGAACAGCATATCACCAACATCCCGGAACACCAACTTTCCTCTCTAGGTAAGTAACCACTTGGCCAAACTAAAAATAAATTAATATTGAAGCAAATTAAACCCACCCATGTGGGAGGTTGTGCCTCCCACCCCCCCCCCCCAACTAAATATACCAACTCTGAGATTGCACCACTGCCGGGGTTAGGGGCAAAGTTGAACATGGTAGCCCAGTGGTTACTTTCCTGGAGTGGAAAGTCAGTCTTCTGTGATATCAGTGATAAGAGGTTATTGGCTTTTTCATCTCAGTATTATGAAAGTCAGGTAAGTGGGATATATAAATATATATATATATATATATATATATATATATATATATATATATATGTGTGTGTGTGTGTGTGTGTGTGTGTGTGTGTGTGTGTGTGTGTGTGTGTGTGAGACACAGTCAGTGTTGCAAATGCAAAACATCATAACACTGAATGCTGTCCACAAATGATCAAACATAAGAATACAGATCAGCCATACATGTATCAACAAGAGGAGAAGTTGTGGATAGCAAATAATAAAGAGTTGATGGATTTTATCTGAAAGGGTACAACAGCAAGAGTCAAGTGGGATAAGCTGATCCTTCCAAAAGAACAAGTGGTTTGAGATTACCTGATTTGAAGGGGTATTTCAGAGCTATATATATTAAACCAAAACAGTTCACGCAACTATGGCAAGGTATATGGCTGGAGAATCACAAACTCATAAAACAGCAACAAGAGCCAGCACTCAGTCTTCATTGATAAAAAACAACAAACTCCAAAAAATACTTGATTTCCAAAACTTTATTCCTGCATATGGGTTTCAGCTATTCAGCCTTCAATAGTGCATTTCAGAGCTACACAGTTAAGGCTGCTATACATAGCACAAGCAGAAAGCTATAATTCACAGTGGAAAGGGACGATGACAAAACAGGGGGGGGAGCTCAAGAAACAAGGAAAGACAATGATTTTGGATTTAGATCCTTAAGGAGGATAACAATAACCATACAGAATATTATATTCATAAAGTAGCAGAAAATATTCTAAGAACTAAGTCCACATGGGAATTGAGACAGGAGATTCTGCTGATAGGGATGGATGCAATTAGAGATACAGACAATAGACAAGAGGCTGGAATTTACTGGAGAAAATTTGTAAAGAACCAAGGTATTGGGAGCAAATATTTAGAAAGACAAAGGTAATAGAATGGGAAGAGGCCAAGAATTTACTTGGACTGCAGACTAGAGATTGCTGTCCCTATCAAGGACTAATATCAGAGTCTAGGCAAAGAGAAAGAAATAGGGGGGTCCTGAGCAAAAGACCCGCACTGGTAGAGTTTTAGTAGAATCTAGAACAGAAGCTGCTGTTGAAAAAGGGATAGTTAGTAAAGCATATAAAATATTGCATGACAACTATAGGATCAATCAGATTAGAAAGGGTTGTGAAGAGTGTTTGGATAAGCAATTTACAAAGAAACAATAGAGGATATATGTATGACTTCCAAAAATGCAATAAAGTCTAGAAGAAGATTTAGGATCTTTTCTTGGAAGTGTTTACACAGGTATTTTTATACCCAAAGTAGACTAAATAAGTTTCCTCAGATAGGTAGTAAATATTGGAGGCATGATGGGGATGAAAGAGGTAACTCGGAACATATTTTTTGGGAGTGTAATGATTTGGCAGACTTTAAAAATTCCCTGCTGTAGCAGATGTACTGGGTGAACCAATTGGTTTAACTAAAGAAATAATTATTTGAGCTATGGTCAGAATATCCTAGACATAGTAAGGCCTTGCTGTGTCTAATTATGGTGACTGCCAAAAAAGCAATTACTAGAAAATGGAAATCAAAGTCTAAACCAACTGTATTAGAAGTAGTGAATATAGTATCAGAGATAAAACTACTGTAAATGGGATCTTTTAGAAAAGGGTACTAGCAAATTACATGGAAACAATGGGAATTGTGGGAACAATACATGCAGAATAATGTTTTGGAGGAGGAATGAGGTTTAAAAGAAGGTAGGATTTGAATGGGGTATGTAATGTTCGACTGACAATAACTGGACAGATTATGTGATGTATAATGTTTGCAACTAAATATGTCAATATGGTTTGTTTTCGTTTATATAAATGTTTGATTGCATGTCATAAGTGATAATTTAATAAAGATGTTTCTTGTTAAAAAAATATACTGACAATGAAATACACTTCCTGTAAGACATAAACTTAGTGTATGCAAATAACAAAATCCTGTTTTTGCAGGGGACTGTGTCCCATAGCTACTACTATTTATATATATCAGCTCCAATCTGCACAACAGCAGGGGAATGGCATATTCACACCAGCACTGTCGATGAGCTGACTTGCCAACTAAAGAAGAAGTACAGAAACACTGTCAACAAACAAACCTTCAACATATATATTCATTTATATCAAAAACTATTGTTCTAGGACTTGTTTGCTAGATATCTTATGAACTAAACCTTAAAAACTCAGAACTAATAACATGACATATGGTTGCACCAGTGTCTTCTTCTTTTTCTTTCAGCTGTTTCCATTAGGGGTCACCACAGGGAATCATCTGTCTCCATTTCTTCCAGTCCTCTGCATCTTGCTCTGTCACACCAACCTCCTGCATGTTCTCTCTCACCACATCCATAAACCTTATCTTAGGCCTTCCTCTTTTTCTCTTACCTGGCAGCTCCATCCTTAGCATGCTTTTCCCAATATACCCAGCATCCCTCTTCAGCACATGTCCAAACCAATACAATTTTGCCTCTGGCTTTGTCTTTAAACTGTCCAACCTGGGCTGACCCTCTAATATACTTATTCCTAATCCTGTACACCCTCGTCACACCCAGTGCAAATCTTAATATCTTTAACTCTGCCATGTTCAGCTCTGACTCCTGTCTTTTTGTCAGTGCCACCATCTCCAACCCATATAACATAGCTGGTCTCACTACCCTCTTGTAGACCTTCCCTTTCACTTTTACTGATACTCGTCTGTCACAAATCACGCCTGACACTCTTCTCCACCCACTCCACCCACCCTGTACTCTCTTCTTCACCTGTCGTCCACACTCGCCATTACTCCGAACTGTTGATCCCAGGTATTTAAACTCATCCACCTTCGCCACCTCTACTCCCTGCATCCTCACCATTCCTCTATCCTCCCTCTCATTCACACACATATATTCTGTCTTAGTCCTGCTGACCTTCAATCCTCTCCTCTCTAGAGCATATCTCCACCTGTCCAGGGCCTCCTCAACCTGTTCCCTACTCTCACTACAGATCATAATGTGATCAAACATTATAGTCCACAGGGACTCCTATCTGATTTCGTCTGTCAACCTGTCCATCACCATTGCAAATAAGAAAGGGCTCAGAATTGATCTTTGATGTAATCCCACCTCCACCTTAAATGCATCCATCACTCCCACCGCCAACCTCACCATTGTCACACTACCCTCATACATATCCTGTACCACTCTTACATACTTCTCTGCCACTCCCGACTTCCTCATACAATACTTCAATTCCTCTCTAGACACTCTGTCATATGCTTTCTCTAAGTCCACAAAGACACAATTCAACTCCTTCTGACCTTCTTTGTACTTCTCCATCAACACTCTCAGAGCAAACATCGCATCTGTAGTGCTCTTTCCTGGCATGACACTATACTGCTGATCACTAATCTCATCACCTCCCTTCTTAACCTAGCTTCCACTACTCTTTCCCATAACTTCATGCTGTGACTGATCAGTTTTATCCCTCTGTAGTTACTACAGCTCTGCACATCACCCTTATTCTTAAAAATCGGTACCAAAACATTTTTTCTCCACTCCTGAAGCATCCTCTCAATTTCCAAGATTTCATTAAACAATCTGGTTAAAAACTCCACTGCTATTTCTCCTAAACACCTCCATGCTTCCATAGGTATGTCATCTGGACTAACAACCTTTCCATTCTTCATCCTCTTCATAGCTATCCTTACTTCTTCCTTGCTAATCTGTTGCACTTCCTGGTTCACTATTCCCACATCATTCAACCTTCTCTCCCTCTCATTCTCTTCATTCATCAGCCCCTCAAAGTACTCTTTCCATCTGCTCAGCACACTCTCCTCGCCTGTGAGTATGTTTCCCTCATTATCCTTTATCACCTTTACCTGCTGCACATCTTTCCTAGCTCAGTCCCTTTGTCTAGCCAATTGGTACAGGTCCTTTTCTCCCTCCTTAGTGTCCAGCCTTTCATACAATTCTCCATACACCTTATCCTTAACTTTTACCACCTCTCTTGTTGCCATGCACCTCATCTCCTTATACGCCTGTCTACTTTCTTCATCTGTCTGACAATCCCACTTCTTCACCAACCTCTTTCTCTGTATAATCTCCTGTACTTCCTCATTCCACCATCAGGTCTCCTTGTCCTCCTTGCTCTGTCCAGATGTCACACCAAGCACCTTTCTAGCAGTCTCCCTTACTAGCTCAGCTGTAGTTACCTAGCTATTTGGTAACTCTTCACTGCCACACAGTGCCTGTCTTAACTCTTCCCTGAACTCCACCTCACAATCACCCTTTTTCAGTTTCCACCATTTGATCCTTGGTGCTGCCCTCACACTCCTTCCACTCCTCCTCCCCTTCTTGATCACCAGCGTCATCCTACAGACAACCATTCTTTGCTGCCTAACTACAGTTTCCCCTGTCAACACTTTACTGTTTCCAATCTCCTTCTAACTGGCCCTCCTGCATAGGATATAATCCACCCTATGCTTCTCCCTCTTGTTAAAATATGTATTCACCACAGTCATGCCCATCCTTTTCGGAAAATCCACTACCATCTGAACTTCTGCATTCCTTCCTTAACACCATACCTACCCATCACTTCCTCATCCCTCTGTATGACTCCATAAATCAGGTAATCTTGATTGCCTTTGAACCTTGCACACTTTACGCATAGCAGCCAAAAACTATTTTACAGTCTATACACTGCAGTACGTTTACTATATTGCTATATTCACACATAATTAAGTCCAAGCCCAACTGCTGTGAATTCAAAGAATTCAGAAAGGCCTTGTTTCAGACATCAGTTTTCAGTCAAACTGTAGAAGAAGTGCATATATTTCTCTAAACCTCTGACCTTATCAATGAACCCTTTTCTTAAATCTAGTCATAGTTGTGTTGTGTGTGTGTGTGTGTGTGTGTGTGTGTGTGTGTGTGTGTGTGTGTGTGTGTGTGTATATATATATATATATATATATATATATATATATATATATATATATATGTATATGTATTCTACACAGAAATACACAGACAGATAGAGGGACAGAAGAAGGGCAGACAGATATACATAATAGTAATATGAAAATATGGGCAAACAATTGGTTTCTATTATATTGTTATAAAAAGGGAATGTTGCAGGTTATCCCATGAGGAGCAGCACATCAAGGCACATTAATTTATGTCTCAGGTGTCACACTTCACAATCAGTTTAGCACTGTGTTTATTTTACACTTCGTTTTTAGAGTTCCAATGACTCCAGTGTGTCACTCTGTCTACATTTAACAGCTCTCACAGAAGTTGCTAATAAGACCACACTGGCACTAATTTCTTCCGACATCATGAATTAGAGTTTACTTTCAAATCATTTGCATGACTAAATATTATTTTGAATACAGTGTTGAACAATGTAATTAACAGTGAATTTCTTCTTGTTCTTAATCCAAGTTGACAGCATTCAGGAAGTTTTTTTTGTTGTTGTATTACATTCTTTCCAATAAATTCCTTCTTCTTGGTGTGTCTTTCAGCTCTCTCCTGTTTTCCTATTTAACATACTTAAAAAGTTATAATGTAATAGTAGCGGTGAGGTGTGTCACTTTTTAGTTCACTGCAATCAACCATTACTGTGTATAAGCAGACTAATATAATGGTCTGGTACTGAGGTAACAATGTAACCTTTCTCAAAAAAAAAAAACTGTAGATATATATATATATATATACATATACATACATATACATACACATGGCTTACTATCATAATCTTGAAGGCAAAATGTTTTCCATCTAAACAATGAATGAAAATCCTGAAACTTAAAATAAAATCTAGCCTATATCAAACATCATAAACAGAATGTTTGACACTCGACATACCAGACTTCCAGTTTCAAAAGTCCATATGTCTTTTTATGTTTTAGTAGGGGGGGCAATCCCCTCTGCACCCCCCATGCCCCCAGCAAAGTATATATACCAATTCCAAGATCGCACTACAGTGAGGAAAGGGGTGAGTTCCATGATCCTCAATTTACCGGGATCTGCATTCACAATGCTGAACTCATAATAATAAATCAAGCTTTTTATTTGTTATTATGAAGTCATTTTAATCCAGTCCAGCATTGTGCAACTTTGAAAACTGCCTATGACATTCACACGTGTGCCTTCGAAATTTTGAGTGTAAGCCATATCTATCTATCTATCTATATATATATATATATATATATATATATATAAGTGAGTGTGTGTGTGTGTGTGTGTGTGTGTGTGTGTGTGTGTGTGTGTATGTGTATATATATATATATATATATATATATATATATAGATATATATATATATATATATATATATATATATATATATATATATATAGGTTTGCCATCAAAATGTTGAGGGCACATTGCTCGACATTGCATATTGTAGACACCGTTGAGTGAAGCCCATAATGTTGATTCTCCAAAATGTCGCAAAAACACCGAATGTCGACATTTCCTACCACTCTACACCTAAAAACAAGTGCTAGCACGGGTCAAAAAGGGGCAAGATTTTGCGGTTCAGAACATCGGTGTTCGGCATTTTTAACAGTCGCAGGTCAGTGTTCGCATTTGCAGTGCCGAGCAATGTGCGCTCGATATTTTGAAACAGTGAAACAGTCGGCCCACAGCAGAAACCACTGGTTGCCACAATCAGCTGCAAGCAGTGGTCAGAGAAGACTATAAGGTAAACAGAGACCAGGCAGAAGACCTGGAAGTTGACCAGAGATAAAGTACAACAGTTCAAGGAATTACTCATGGCTCCAGCACCCCAAGAAGGGGAGGAAATAGTTGGAGATGAAGAAGAATGGCAGCGCCTCAAAACAGCATGTGTTAAGACTACAGAACAGATATGTGGCTGAGCCAGGTATGGAAATAAGGTACATAAGGAAAGCTGGTGGTAGAATGCCGAAGTCCAGGAAGTCATCAAAAGAAAAAAGGAGTGCAGGAAGAAGTGGAAGACAGAAAAGACTGACCAGGCTAGGAAGGACTACTGGTTGGCTAACAAAGAAGCTAAGTAAAAAGTTGCAATAGCAAAGAATAGGGCATCGAGGGCACTCTACCAACTTCTGGAAAATTACTCATTAGGTGCTTCAAAGAAACTATATCAGATTGCAAGGCAAATACAGAAAGCTAAAGAAGATAGTCAGACACCCTTCATAAGGGATGCCAGCAACAACCTGCTCACCAGTCCACAGGACATCAAAGGCAGATAGAAGGGGTATTTCCAGCAGCTTTTGAATGAAGAAAACCCCACAGAAGATGTACTTCCCCAGAAACAGCCTACAATGAGAGAAGAAGAGGAGCCTACCCTAGAAGAAGTAAGAACAGCACTAAGGAAGATGAAGTCAGGGAAAGCAGCAGGGTCAGATGAGGTCACAGCTGATATGATAAAGATGCTGGATGAGATGGGGAGGAATGTCTCCTGAGGGTACTAATAGCAGTGTGAGGATAAAGGCATATCCCAGATGAGTGTAGAATAAGCATACTCGTGCCAGTGTACAAGAACAAAGGGGACATCCATAACTGTGGGCAGTGCAGAGGCAACTCCTATCACAATGCATGAAAGCTCTGGACAGGGTGATTGATAAACAGATACGTGGAGATGGGAGATGAGCAATTCAGATTCAGATCACGATGCAGCACAACTGACCCAATGATTGCAGTGAGACAGATAGTTGAGAAGAAAGTAGAGATGAGGAAAGAGTCCAATTGGGCATTCCTAGACTTGGAGAAAGCATATGGCAAGGTCCCAAGAAAGCTGATCTGGGCAGTACTGAGGTGGTTCAAAGTCCCAGAAACATTGGTAGAATTAGTGTAGGCTATGTACAGTGCAAGGACACAAAGGCTCAAGCACGAACAGTGTTCGACCTCACAGAGGGATTCCCAGTGGGAGTGGGTGTACACCAGGGTTCAGCTCTGAGCCCACTGCTGTTCATACTGGAGATGGACTACATTAGCAAACAGGTTGTAGGGGACAGATCAACAAAGTTACTGTTTGCAGATGATGTGGCAGTACAGGCAGACTCTGAGCTAGAACTTCAGCAAAGGATAGGAGAATGGAATGCAAAACTGAAGGCACGTGGGAAAGTACAGATAAGACGGTGATAGTGGCAGCAAATTGGGGAAATCAGAAGAAGCTGAGAAATGAGAAAGAAGGGAAGATAATGGAACAGGTAAATAGCTTCATGTATCTGGGAGGGGTAGTTGAGGAGAAGGGAAGTCTGAATGAAGAGGTCAAAGCTAGAATCTCAGGGGTTGCAGCCAACTGGCATAGAGTCTCAGGTGTAGTCTATGACAGAAAAATGCCAAAGAAGCTGAAAAGTAAGTTGTACAAGACAGTGGTATGACCAGTACTGCTGTATGGTACAGAAACCTGGGCAGTAAAGGCAGAGCAGATACAGAAGCTAGAGGTGATGGAAATGAAGTGCCTGAGAAGGGTGGTAGGATGCACATTGTGAGAAAGACAAAGAAATGAAGACATAAGGGCATAAGCCAAAGCTCCAATTGCAGAAAATATCAAAGAGAACAGATTATGGTGGTTCAGACACGTGCAGAAAAGCAGAAGACAATCTGGTAAAGAAGATTTGGGGCAGACAGGAAAAATGTAAGAGGAAACAAGGACATCCGGCAAAAAGGTGGATGGATTGTGTGAAAGAAGATCTGTGACAGTCAGACATGAGTGTTGAAGAAGGCAGGAGTGTAGCACAGAATCAAGAGAGATGGTAACAGTTGACATGATAACCCGACCTCAGGTAGAAAATGGGGAATGGGGGCTGATGATGATGATAATGATAATATATATATATATAAATATATATATATATATATATATATATATATATATATATATATATATAAAATATTTTAATTCACAGTGGTGCAGTGGTTAACATTGTCACCTCACAGCAAGAGGTTCTCTTGTTCGATTCTCGGCTGGGGTGCCTTCTGTGTGGAGTTTGCATGTTCTCCCTGTGTTGTTTCCTCCCACATTCCAAAGACATGCATCTGGAGCATTTCTCCCCGGGCCTCCGCTGAAAACAGGCTCTGTGGAACCTAGTCGGACATTCCCGGTCAACAAATGTTAAATAAATAAAATAAATAAAAAAAAAAAAAAAAAAAAAATTTGCATATACAGAGATATATAGATATATATAGCTATCTCTGTCTCTCTCTCGCTCTCTCTCTCTCTCTCTCTATATATATATATATATATATATATATATATATATATGAACCAAACGAAATGTATAGTGCAAACCACAAATGTAGCTTCGGTACCACCAATGAGCGAAACACTTCCAGTAGACACCACGAAGGTCTTTAATCCAAAAGTTTAATCCACATAGACATACACCACAAAAAGACAAAAACACAATATACTAGTCTGTCATAGCACCAAAGAACAAGAAATGCAGTTTCAACCATAGAATACTGGTCTTCCTCAGAACTGCAGATTAAAACAACCTACCCGTTTAAAAAAAACTTGAAAAATGTATCCCTCCTTAAAGACATAACACACACATATAATGCGCATAAGATGCAATAATAAATAATGTGATATATAATATATATATTTTATATTTTAAAAAACCTGCTTGTTTTGCACTCAAAAACGTAAATATATTGAAATTAAAAACACTCTTATTACTAAACAGTTAAAAAGTAGTCAAGTCAAGATTATAAAAGCACGATATTAATATTAATAAAAGTATTACACAGACAATAATGAGTATAAGTTGATATAGTCATAATAAAAAATGTAATGTGTGAAAATTCATTGTCAACCTATCGACATAACAATCTAACCTATGTAAAATTACTAATGTAATAATTCACATAAATATTTTATTTATTTATTTTATTTATTTTATTTTACATTTGTTGACCGGGATAGTCCGACTGGATTTATGTACATTTTCAGCGGAGAAAAGCTCCAAGAGTAGCAAACTGAGTTAGAGTTTCAAAGACAATTATAATTCACAACACATTAACAAAAAGATTACATAGTAACATACAGGATGATGGAGAATAGACACAGTACAAATATTTTCAATAAATGCTAGGACACCTGATCTCTAATTCAGCTAACCAGGATTAATGCAATGACAATTGTCCCCAAGTATACTTTAAGTTTCGCTTTAAATTGACTTAAAGAGGAGAGTGAGGTAATATCAGAAGGCAATTTGTTCCAAGTATAATATTTACAATAGGTTCTGTTAAATCATGTATCAACCAACAATTTTATACATAAACTAATCAGTATGTATACATTATAATATATAAGAAAACTATTGCTAAAAAATATATATTAAATAAAAATTAACTATTAAGTGATCCTACAAAAATGATATAAATTTAATAACAAGTTTAATCCATAATGTCAATTGGCAAAAAAACAATTATTCAAGCCACATAGTATTAATCAAGAAACAGGTATTTATACTATAATAATAAACTTTTAGTAGATATACTATCATTCAAGCCTCCCTGAATGCAAGCAATCCTTTGACATCACCCCCTAGGACTGCTAATAATTTCTTCCAATATTAGAAATTTAAATGTATGTTCTATACCTAATAATTGAACGTGTCTATACAAGATGTTAGTTGAATCCTTCACCCTAATGCTATATAAATGATTGTAACAGTCCTCCCCACATAAAATGCCTCACAGGTATCACATTTCGCTAGGTATATAACTTGTTTAGTATTGCAATTTCCATTTTTGCATATAATCAAACTTTTGTGTCCATTATTCAGTAAGATTTTTTTATCACAATACATAAATTTACAAACCACACTTTCTACTACCTGTATGACAACCATATTTCTTACTATCTTCTGAATGATACTCTAATAATTTTCCATCCTGTATACAAATTTGGGTTTAGTACCCAATATGTTAACTAAATGTTGGTCACTACTTATCAAATGCCAAAACTTAAAAATAATTTGTTTGATTTTGTCAGTCCCAATGTTGTATGGTATAATACATGCCCTTGAATAACTAGGTCCCACTCCATTGTTATTCAAATTAGGAACAATTTGTATGTCTCCTGAACCCAAAAGTGGTTTATATCTAGTACCCCACTGTTCTAAAATGTATGACACAATCTCTTCCATCATACATTCAGGGTACCTTTTGATTTGTATTAATTCTTTTTCCATGTCTATAAACTCGAAACCATTCATTGTATTTATGACAACTGGTGTAATCCAAATAATTATTAGCTCACCTTCCCATCTTTGTGTGTTACCAGAGTATCCAAGTATGGTAAACCAGTTGTATCAGTAGCATGCGTAAACTTCAAATAATCACTACTATTATTAATGAAATCTATAAAAACTTGCAGATCTTCCTCACTTCCTTGCCACAACATATACAAATCATCCAAAATAGTCTGCCTAAATAACTCACCTTCAAAAAGATGAAGTTATTGTCTAAGACCAATGACATCATTTCTGTTAAAAGACATATAGTGTCCCATTCTAAGTCAGTATGCCTTCTCAAGCTGTTAGAGAAAGCCTCTAAACCAATACATGAGAACAAATCTATCACATCTATAGTGATTATGTATTTAGATTTAATGTTCTCAATGTTAGAAACAGGATACATAGAAAAGTCCTTGACCATGTGTGGAATAAGGGTATAAATATTTTTCAAGATTGTATCTATTAACTTAGGGTCATTAGTCTTTCTTGAGTCTTTAGGAATCCCTACCATTGTGGCTACCTTAGGATATTCAACTTTGATAAAGTTGTATATCATCAATTAAATACTCTTCAATATAAGAATCAATCGTGTAGTTCATTCCTGTATATTATGTAAAATATCATAAATTTTTGTATATATGTCATATTATCATATAATAATTCTTATAGAGTTGTTGCATCTCATAAATTGAAGTAGTCCTATCTCTTCCAATGTTAAATTGTTATACTCTTTCAACTTCTTAAGTTGATTATACTCCTGATAGACAAATTAGAACCAAATGTAACATCACTATCAATTTTATTGACTTTCTTAATATTTTTTTCTTTAAAAAAGACTTCTAAGTTAATTTTCCTGATATTTTAGTTAATGAAAATTTAGGATTGGGTATGAATTTCAACCCCTTCTCAAATAAACTAAAATGTACCTTATTTATCTGTAAGTCTGTGTAATTGTAAATATTAAAATGACGGTAGAATAAAACTTTCCCTTTGACTACTATCTCATTATCATCCTCATTCATATTTACATCATGATTACTGTCACCTAGATGGGTAGTATATGTAGCTGCTGTATTCACTACATTCAAATTACTGGTTAATGACCCTTTCTGTATAAATATCTTGATTTTCAACATAATCAATATGGGCATCACCTCCCAACATTACCTCTTGATCGTGATTCCTACCCCCTTTATGTTGACCAACAACATCATTCCCCACACATAAGCTGTTTGTTGATGGTATTGTTCTCTATCCCTCTTAATTTTGTCAAATTTCCTCTTGCATAAGGTAGATGCCCATTTACCAGCTTCAAAATATTGCTTATTATATAGTTTTTCCCAATCTTTGAACAGTAAATCATTCACAATCTGAGTATTTAAAACTTCCACTTCATGAATAAACTTGCTTAATCTCTCATCATGATATTTCATTAATAAACTGATGTAATCTGTTAAATTCTTTTATGCCCAAGTCGGTCAAATCTATACCCAAACGATCTTATCGTCTAAGCATTTCTGCAAATACAAATTGTCCACCTTAAGTCCGTTGATAGTTTTCAGTTTCTTCCCTAATGAGTAAATCATAGTTTTCAAACTGACAGTCTCTTTCCTATTGTTTCCTCCTTGTGTAAGAACTACTTTATCCGACCCTTCGACACTATCAACAAAAAAATCAAAATAAAGAAATTTGTTGAATAAGTCAGAGCTGTCCGTCCTGGTATTGGAACCAACCACAGAATGCAAAGGTTTTTTGTGCTTATGGACACCATTGTCAGTATTTTCTACTTTATTAGCAGTAACAGTTGAATAAGTTCTAGTAGGTAGCATTCTTTTGGGTTTGATACCTGTCCTCCTAGGTTCGAGATCATAATCATATAAAGAAAAATCAAACGTGAAATCAGAAATGTTAATATTACTGCTAGATAACGGTGCAGTAATGTCCAAGCCTTGTTGGTGACTGTTATGCCTTGATCTTTGACCATTAGGTATTTCAAGGCTTTCAATAGATTGTTCACCAACATGGTCTGAAAGTACATCATTACAGTCATGGTGATTGTTCCGATCATTGTCATAGTTCAAACATGTATGAGCAATCCTGAACCAGGAGCTGAATGACAAGGTAAACACGGTTTAGAACTAGCTGAATAGCCCGTATGGTCATTATTGTTACTTTGTGATAAATGCAAAACAAGCTGGTTGGGTTCTGTAACCCCCGATAAAAGTCTATTTCTGTGTGCCTTCTGTGTGGAGTTTGCATGTTCTCCGGACATTCCCGGTCAACAAATGTTAAATAAATAAAATAAATAAAAAATAAAAAAAAAAATTTGCATATATAGATATATATAGCTATCTCTCTCTCTCTCTCTATATATATATATATATATACACATATACACATATATATATACACACACACACACACACACACATACATACATATACACAAACACACATACATACACATATATATATATATATATATATATATATATATATATATATATATATATATATATATATATATATATATATATATATATATATATATATATATATATATATATATATATGGTTCTGTAGAACCATATATATATATATATATATAGAGAGAGAGAGAGAGAGAGAGAGAGAAAGAAAGAGTTTATATATATATATATATATATATATATATATATATATATATATATATATATATATATATATATATATGTATATATATATATGTGTGTGTGTGTGTGTGTATTCCGATATGAATCATCAAGTTACTTCTGGAGAAGTTTATGAATGTGCAAGTAGGAAAGAGACTAGGCTGAATAAAAACCAGAAAACAAATTCTTCTTTGCAAAGAGGCAAGCCCCTCTGAACCCCACACTCACCCAAACTTGTATGTACCAACCTTGTGGACAAAGAAGCACAAAGGGAGAAATCTCCAAAAGAAAGGATTTCTCTCACAGAAACTCAGAAGTGTAGCTTGGGTAGAGTAAAGGGGCAGCCACCCCAGGCACCAAGTGTTGGGAGCATGATCAACAGATCCCTATCATTCTTCATACTGTAAACATGGAGGTACTGCATGTGCAGTCAAAACTGAAGCACTTTAGCTTTTTGTGTGCAGCATAAATGGTTATTAGCTGCAGTTTAAAAGCATAAAATATCCTATTTTCATGGAACTGATGTGCCATAGTGATCCGTGTAAGGCATAAATTATATCAGCTGCATGCTGCAAATCTAACAAGCCGTTTTCTATAGTTTAAATGTAGAAAAGACTTTAAAAAAAAAACAGCAGTGCTAAAGCACTTCATGTCTGAAATAAACTACAACATCTGCTTGATACAAATGTTTGTGACCCGTTTCTTTTGTGGCCTGCTTCCTTTTTTTTTTTTTTTTTTTTTGCTTAACTCTAAGGAGAGGAACGTTTTTGAGGAGGGGCATGAGTTCAAGGAACAAATCTGGGTCTGGGCACAAAATTAGCTAGCTACACCTCCAAGAAACTGCACCGGTTTTAATTTTTTATGAAAAACAGCAATTGGGGAGTTCAACTTCTCTGAGTTAAACTCACTGAGATGGCAACTCATCTTAGCCCTTTTAGTCATGGGCTAGATTAAAGTGAAAGTGCAGGCTGTAGACCTTGCTCAGGTCCCAGTTTCAACTACACAAATCATCTCAAATAAGCTGCCACACTCTGCACTTCCAGGATTCTCTGGTAACCTACTGCTTACCTTGTGCTGATCCTCTAAATACAGAGGCTGATTTTCTGAATGCCTTTGAACCTGCAACCCTCATTTATACAGCAGTAATGAGCAATTAGGACCCACATGTGCATAGGCTCATAGGAGATTACTAAGCTAATGGCTCAACAGCCCTTACAAGCCTAGGCAGTTTTATTCAGATTTTTCCCAATTTCCTGTCCCTAGGGGAAAGATAACAAGGGACAGCAACCAAGGTTTTGACTATTTTTACAGACTGCCTCTGTCCATAATGGACATGGGCACCACCCCAGCAGTGAATCTGCAATTTCCCATCCATTGGTCCAGACTGTGCTTGAAGATGATCAGGAAAGGGCTCTGCTTCACATCAATAGGTATCCTATTCCAGAGTCTCTGGGACACATATCTGTCTCTCTAGGATGATCTATTCATGTCAGAGATCAGGTTTAGATCTTTGGAGCAGGTAACCCTTGTGCAGTTTGTTTTGAGAATATGCAACAGTTTGATCAGGGCTGGGTCAGAGACTACATTGTAGGTTAGGCTCAGATCATCCCTCAGTAATCAATAGGACTCTGAATACAGTGATAGTGCTTTTAATCAGTCCACATACGGCATGTTGGTTATACCCTGATTTTTTTTTTTTTGGTGAGAAACCTCTGATGTCACTCCAGTTGTTGCAGGTGCATAGTGAGTCACATGCGAAAAGGTGCATTGTACTCTATTAGTGGTCCGATGAAGGCCAAGTACAGTGGCACTCTGACATCATAGAGCTGGATACCATGCCTTTACTTAGAAGCTGAGCCACATAGAGGGATTTCTTCACCACCGTGGACACATGGTGGTCAAAATTCAGATTACTATATATCCAAGAACCCAGATCTCTCACCACTGGGTCCACATTTACAGGTGTGCTATCAATGCTGTAATTTGCAGGGGTATTTGATTTCTCAAAGGGGATTATTATGCACTTTTCTGCATTTAGTTTGAGGCTAAGGCTCTGACAGCAATCTTTAGTCTGCATCAGACATTTCTGTGGGATATCAACATTTTGAAACATTTACCAAGTTCTGCTGTCAAAAATGCTATCCTTTCATCATTCTGTATACAGTGTACTTACACACACATACACACACACACACACACACACACACACACACACACACACACACACACACACACACACACACACACACACACACACACACACACACACACACACACACACACACACTGCATAAGGTAAGCAATTATCATATATGAATCATGAAACTATGTTTTTCAGCATTATAGTGGCAATTAACACAAGTCCATTATTTTGACTTAAAAATGTTGTATCTTTTGGCTTTTCCCAGTTAGGGGTCGCCACAGAGGAACTCCGGTCTGCTAATGATTGGCACTAGATTTTTACGTACCGAGTTGCCAGCTCTGACGCACAACATTCAACGAAGGTACGCCCATTCACGCATGTCTCCACAGAGAAGACGCTTTAGCTGAGAATCGAACAGGACAACGTCTTACTGTGAGGTGACAATGCTACCGCAGCACCACCACCGCAGTATTTTGACTTAAAAATAAATACATAAATAAATAATGAGCTATAGGTTGGTTACACTATGAAACACCAACTTCCTGAAAGTCGACACTTCAACAGAATGAAATAAAATGCCCGAAAACCAAAAGGAAAAAAAACTGCCCCCCAACCCCACACTCCCAAACTTATATAAACCAACTCCATGGTCGCACTTACTTGAAGAAAGAAGAAATATTCCTATAAAGGGAATCATTGTTGATGCACAATTAGAAATTGCACCTACAATGATTTCCTATGGAGAAAAGTATTCTACCTTATGCCGTTTGACTTCTTTTGTGCAGTTTACTGATGCCTGGGGAATTTCACTTCAAGACTGTGTAGGGAAGCCATATAGATTATGAGATACAGCAATCATAAATAGTTCATCACTATAATATTTTACAGAGTGTTAGCTGCATGTTCTCTTGCTTTCCATTTTATTAGTGAACAATTTCTTTAAATTTTATAACTTTCTCCAAATTTGTGTGACCTCTGGGGATGTTATATTAAGTAAAGGGTATAAAGGACTGCCTCTCACTTCACCTAAGATCATTATATTTCTTTTTAATGGCCAGTCTGAATGCCACCTGATTATCCCAAGCAAATGGTACCATGGTGACCCACTGTTATGCAAATGCATACATGTATACTAAAATTATACATTCAGGCCTTACTGTGGTATGGCATGTGCTGGTGTGAAAGCAATTCAGTATAACACAAGTGGAATTGGGGTGGTAATCCCTGGAGAGTCAGCAAGTGAGCCATCACTGGAACAGATGGGAGTTAGGACCCCAGGTAATGAGCATTCTTGGGACTTATAAGAAAAAGAAAGTGACCCATTTGCACCACCATGCAATAACAACATCACCATGTGTTACAGCCAGTGGGATGATCACAACCCATACCACAGACCATCACTATCACCAATAAGGAATTCAGATGATTTATTTCATATGCTAGTAATGCTATATGATCTGGTCCATAATGGAGCTAGACTGCGTAGTGCTGTCTTTTCTCCATTATTTTCAGTATTGTTATGGAAACCACTCGCCATCGGTGTTATGATGCAATAAATGTATGCCTCATCTGTATTGTTAGGCATATAAAGCAGCCAAGAGTCATTAAATATACATGAAAAGTATGATTAATGCTGCATAACACCACTGCCTGGAATGTTTTACTGCTTCTATTCCTGTAAAAATGGCAGTTAACAGCATGACTAATAATAAATAAAAATTTAAATGAATTAGAATTAATGTATTTTGCAAGATAAAAATGTGCCTTTTAATGAACTAGATTCACAATTTAACTCAAATCATTAAATATACACATAATTATTTGGTTAGTAAAACATGATAAAAAGTATTTAGCACATCCTATATAATGAAGATTATTTGTTACCTTATTGCCTAAACTACTATCAACACTGCGATTAAATGAAACTATGTCAAAAAAATATAAACCTGTCAACCTGCTTTTTGAAATGGGAACATAATCACTGCTCACCTGGACAGACTGGTGCAGTATTAATTTAAATATACGTTTGTGTAATCTTCTCAAATGCGTTTAGGTCATTTTACCTTCCTGCTTCGCCTTTTTTTTTCTTTTCATTTCCCCTTCAATTCACAATATTCACAGGCCATGTGTTGCAAAAGTCAAGGCCTTGGAATGCGAGAATTTAATTCTACAGTTCCAGCTGACAAAAAATTTCCTGTCCTGAGACTGTATAACCAGAACAAAAGGGTGTTTGAACCACGGTTAGTTTGCAGTGACTGTCAGGATTACTACAAAGAAGTAAAAATAAAATGTGGATTATAGTTCATAGTTCATAGTTAAGTACTAGGCTAGCTGGCCTCAGTGGCCATTTTAAGCCTAGCCAACTTCTCCTTTCTGTACTCACAAAAAACTCTATCCCATTTGGCTACAGACTGGCCTTACCCATCCCATGGTCAATAATTATACATTACCCCTAAAGAGAATAACTGGGAGCATACCACAGATAATTTGAGGGGACCCATGTGTGGGATAAAGCATTTAGGATCTGCCATGAAATATTTACATCAACCAATTCACATTAAATTCACTATCAATAAAGAAACTGTTCTAAAAGAAAGAAATATTTGTAGTTTACAATGTGTCTAGATAAATAAGGAAGAACAAAGTATCCAGAAAAAAAACATAATTAGATTTCATAGTGCAAATTATTTGGTATACTAATCACTAAGGAAGCAATTTTTTTTTCTTGCCATTGTCCTGTGACAGTCTTCCTCTCTATTTCTTAATATTCAGGAACTGCAGACTGCATTTCCCTTGCTTCCAGTGTCAGCAACTATTTGAAATTATGTAGTACAATATTCAAAATAAAAACTTAACTCTAACAAGCAACCTGAAGTGATACTCTAATCTTTCTTTTTTGCTTTGCCACTCACAATTTTAAAATGTGCTGTTTCCCTTTTTCACCTTCACTGATTCAGTTACAGAGGTGTAGACTAAACTGAAACTCTGAGACTTCACTGCCTCGTAGCAACTCTTTGGTTTGCGGTATTAGTGGAAGATAGGGAGATGATTAGCACACACACACACACACACACACACACACACACACACACACACACACACACTCATATTTAGATATAAAGAAAGATGGGTAAACAGTATGTGGGGATATGGGTTTATTCTGTATGATGTATTTTACTGTAAGTGCAGAGAACAAGTTTCATTTTTCATGATGAATGGCTTCATCAAGAGTTATGCCTCATCTCTCTCTCTCTACACACACACACACACATATGTATATATATATATATATATATATATATATATATATATATATGTGTGTGTATATATATATATATATATATATATATATATATATATATATATATATATATACATTTTGTGTTATTCCATTGTTTTAGTTGGCTTGCAGTTCTGGACTTGTTTCGAAGCATAACAGTCCTATGTGTATCACCCCATCGTGAATGGATATGAGTTTACTTCTGGTGATTTTTTTACTTTTTTTATTGTGTCAGTGTGTGATTTTAAAGAGTGCTGCATTTTTTTTTTTTTTTAGGTTTTACTTTAATTTTGTGCTTCACTGTTGAAGAGTGGGTGTGTAGTTAAGGTCTTTATTTTTCAATTATTCAGCTCTTTCAATTCTTAATAAAGAAATGCATTATTAAGCATATAATATGGTCTGTACATTTTTGTAAATGCATCATGCATCACTAGGTGTCCTATGCTATGTACTCTTATCTGTACTGTATTTGTCGAGCTTTTCTCCCCGGGCCTCCTCTGAAAATGGACTCTTCTTGGCCCAGTGGACTTTCCTGGTAAACAAATGCTAATAAATAAATAAATAAATAACAAACTTGCTTACTCACATTTGATAAAATTCCTTTTTTTCAGTGACAGCAAGATTAATAAAACACTCAGAAAGAGTTACAAACATGAGAAAACATGAAAAATGGAAATGATTTTTAAAATAACCAATAGCCCATATAACAAATGCTTGTTTAAAAAAATGAACTACCTTACCAGCCATAAGAGCTCCAAAAATAAGGTATATCTGCATTTTGCGTTTCATATATAATGGATATTCTATATAGTAACTGCATATCTTTTGTGGCTGTTACTCAAGTAAAATGTCACAGGATAAACAGTTGCTTTGGCAGTGCTATGGTGGTAGGCATTGTACAACAGCATTATTAACTGAAACTTAATCTGTTTAGGAAAGACAGCAGACTAGCTATTTCATGTAAAGCAAATACTGTTCACCAAATATAGTATTAGACATACAATTGAGAAATACATGGTACAAAATGATTATCTTTTGCATATTTCATTTCTATAGCCAGGATAAATATAAACTATTATCAAACATTGATAGTAACAATATTCTACCCAGTAAAGTTCTGATACCAGTTTTTGGATTCCTAGCTGTTATTTATAATTGAGATAATCTCCTAAATAAATTATTAGCTAAACTGTCAGCATATTTTGCAAAAGTCATTTGAGAGTCAAAAATAAGACCTAAGTAGAAGTATTTTTTCAACTCTATCTGAAAGTTTTTGTGTTTAATATATTGTAAAGGCTCTTTACTGAAGATATATATATAGATTAGATATAGATATATATAGATAGATAGTGTATATGCCTGCAATTTAAACAAATTTTTCTGCAGTATGCGGTGGTGGTGCTGCGGTAGCATTGTCACCTCACAGTAAGACGCTGTCCGGTTCAATTCTCAGCTAGAGCGTCTTCTGCGTGGAGACATGCATGAATCGGCGTACCTTCCTTGAAGGTTGTGCATCAGGGCTAGTAACTCGGCACGTAAAAATCAACTACCAATCATTAACGGACCGGAGTTCCGCTGTGGCGACCCCTAACCGGGAAAAGCCGAAAGACACAACAACAACCTGTAGGGTTGCCAGCTTATCAATGTGAGGAGAAAACAAAGCAGTGCCATCTGCGTATACTAATAGTTTTGAACCAAATTCTATATCACAGAACATATTCAGATTAAGAAAGAAAAGGGAGCCCAGCAAGGATCCCTGAGGTACTACTCCCTTAAGCCATTACATATCTCGAGACGTGGGAGTCAGTCTTTCATTAACACTCTCTGCCAAGAAGATAGGATAAACACCATTTGAGACATCACTGCCCAATCCAAATTGGGTCAAACTACTGCTGATGTCATATTGTAAGATCATATCAAAGGACTTAATCATATCAGCAAATAAGCCACAATCACCCACAGACAGATCATATGATTTATAAATCCAATCAAGTTTCACCTGTTTTGCAGTGGATATAGAATGGTGTCATCTAAACTGATGATAAAAATCACTCAATAGGAGATGAGACTCTAACAAGATAATGCCTGGTGAGTATAGAAGTTTCATCATTTATGGTTGTATACGTTTCTACAAGTTTCCTCTGTGATTCTTCTAAGCTGCTTGTGAGTTGAATGAATAGCAGTGTTAGCTTGAGAATATGACTGCATGTATCCAAAGCAAGTGAAATATAAACCACCTAAAATAACATAATTTTCTTTTTTTATATTCTTTACTTTTACATGCTAACTATGAGATTGCAAAGACTCAGACAATGAGCTAAATGCATTTTAAAGTTCATTTTTTCATGCTGCTCTTTCTCTTTTTAGTGCAATCCCCCTCCATAGACTAACACAAGGAGAAGTTAGAGGAAGAAATACTGAATAAGGACAGCCTTAGGCCATTTGAACCTATATGGTCCAAAAGAGCCCTGCTCCCTTAAAGGCCCCACACTAGGCTATGATAGGATTGTTATGTCTTACGTGGTACAGAGACTTGCCTGAGAGGTACTACAGCAAAGTGCAAGGCCTTTTCCTACTGGTAGTTTTGCTCCTGTAGGATAGTGTAGTTACTAGTGTCATTAGTAATGCGGATAATAATTCCCATCATGCATTGCACCAGTGACTAGTCCAGTATTAGTAGTAACTACAGGTTCACTCTTCTTTTCTGGCTTATAATGTTAGATGCTCATGCTCCCACAGTAGTCAGTTGCTACTCCTAAGTGCTCAACTGGGTTTTCAACGTAAAAGTGGTTGGATTAACCATCTGGTTCTGTGCGCCTCCCCAGTTACTGTATTGGAATATAATAAGACTGGGTTTCATTTGAAGACTGATAGAGAGGTGCTATGTTTTCTTTTGTTTCTCTTGCTGACATGATGTCTACAATTAGTTATTAACAGAAACAATTACAAAAAATAACTTTGGAATAGTCAAGTTTCCAAGAGTGTGATAACAAACACTAGTAAACTTAAAAAAACACATGATACTGTAATGTGATGCAATTTCTGATTGCTAAGACTTGTGCTAGAATGTTACTAATTCAACATTATGGCAGAGAAGTTTTTGCTGCTCTCACAGATAGGAACAAAATAATCCCAGAGAAGTGAAAAATGAGGTGTGTGTGCTGGGTGGTAGGAGATAGAGGTGGACAGAAAAATCATTCACTTGAAAGTGGAAAAAGAACAACATAACTAGTTTGATTTATAAACACAAAGCAGGAGTATCACATGTTCAGAATTAAGATAAAATAGGAGACAAGCAAAGCCCTAATGCTGGCAAATTACTGGATTTTTGGAGGAAGTATATTATAGAAACTTGAATTGAACAGTGGGCTTTTGCATGTTTTTCCTGGATGTTCTGTATACATCCATATGCTTTTCCTTAAAGCATCCTGATTTCCTCCCACTTACCAAAACATGATGCTTAGTGGCTACTCTAAATTATCCTTGCATTTAATCCTTACTGTTCATAGGTTCATAGGTTCATACTAGGCCATCTGCCCTAGGGCATTTATAAGCCTAGCAAGAGTGTGTTTGGCTTTCGCCACCCATTTTAAATTAATTTTGCTATGCCCTTTTTCGAGGTTAGTATACTGTGCCTCTGTCTAACAGTGACACAGAAGTGATACCCGGGATAAACCTACGATCTCCCATCCACTCATCAAGATTCCTCTTGAAGAGAGTCAATGAGGGACTCTGCCTAACCTGGACTGGAATTTTATTCCAGAGTGAAGGGAGCCTCTGGGTTATGAATCTGTCCCTCCAGCATGTCCTATTTATTTCAGTGCTGAGGTTCAAGTCTCTCGAGCACGTAGCTTGATGGGATTTGGATTTTCTGAGGTGCAGCATGTCCATTAATTCTGGGTTGGACATGGCTTTATACGTCAGGCACAGATCGCCTCTGAGCAGGCGGTATGCCACTGAGTAGAGCTGGAGTTTCTTTAACCGAGCAGCATATGGCATCTGTTTGAGCCCTTTGATCCTCTTGGTGAGGTACTTTTGGGGTCTTTCCAGTTGCTGCAGGTGTCTGGTAAGGTACATCCCAAAAGGGGCATTGTACTCAATTATGGGCCTGATGAGGGATGAGTAAAGAGGCACGATGACCTCTGCTGATCTAGATGTGAATCCCTTTATGATTAGGTGGGCTATATAAAATGTTTTTCTAACCACTTTGGCCACGTGGTTGTCAAATGAGAGATTGCTATCAACTTGGGTCCCCAGGTCCCTAATTACTTCTTCTGTACTTAATGGATTACCACCTATGTGGTAATTTGTGGGCACTTTGTTTTTGCCAAAGGGGATGACTATACACTTTTTGGCGTTTAGCTTGAGGCCATGGCTCTGGCACCAGTTGTCTGTTTCTATGAGGCCCTTTTGGAGGATGCTTGTGTCTGCTGGAGAGTCGATTATGGCACCCAGTTTGCAGTCATCTGCGAACTTGGTCAGCCACAGTCCTTCCATGTTGGCCTGTACCTCTGAGAAATATATACCGAACAAGAGAGGTCCCAGGACTGAGCCTTGTGGGACACCACTTGTAACTGGTTTGGAGTCTGACATGGCTCCAGCAATTCTAACCATGTGGGTTCTGTCCTTGAGCCAGTTTGCAACCCATCTAGTGACATAGGGGTTTATATTTAAGCTGGTGAGCTTATCTATAATGCCCGAGTGGGGTATTGTATCAAAGGCTTTTGCGAGGTCTAGGTAGGCTGTGTGGACCACCTTTCCCTCGTCAATGGCCTTGGTGACTGTTTCAAAGTAATCAACCAGGTTTAAGAATCAGGATCTGCCCTTAACAAAGCCGAACTGGGTAGGATCCAGTGTCTCTAGGTCCTCAATATCTTATGAGGTCCATGATGATTCTTTCCATAGCTTTGCAGACCAAACTAGTCAGGCTTATGGGGCAATAGTTTCCAGGATCCATTGAGGCACCACCTTTGTGGAGAGGGACCACTGTTGCTGAACGCCACTCTTTGGGTACATATCCTGTAGTAAGGCTGAGATTGAACAGTAGTTTTATGTTTGGGTTTAGCTCTTCTTGGAGTTCATGTAGGATGCAGCCCAGGACACCGTCTGGTCCCATTGATGCTGTGTTTTTTGCTTTGGAGAGGGCAGCTCTTACCTGAGCATCTGAGATGTCAGGGGGGCAGCACTCTGCTGGGATAGATATTTGCCCTTTTGGTGGGGGGAGTTTGCGCTGAACCTGTCAGCTAGGATGTTGGCAATGTCTGTGGGTTCGGTGTATTTTTTGTCATTTTGGACTAATTCTGAGCATATCTGGGAATTCCCACCCAGGTTCCTAACATAACTAAAGAAAGCCTTGTGATTATCCTTAGTGTTCTATGCAATTTTTCTCTCTAAGCTGGCCTTAGACGATTTTATGAGTGCCCGTGGTTTTTTGCTAATACTGATCAGAGATGCCTTCCCTTTTTGGGATTTTGCTCTATCATGTAGTAGCTTCCTCCTTCTATTGTATAGTTTGTTTATGGCTGGGGTCCACCAGACAGAACGTCTGCCTTTGGAGGATTGGGTCTTGGTTTTATTTGGGATTGCATGATCCATGCATTCCTGAAGGTGTTCATAGAATGTGTTTATAAAGGATTCTGCAGTCTGGGCCATATTTTCCACAGGCCCGGGGGCTTTAAAGGATTCTACCTCAGTTTTGAGGAGTGTGAAATTTGCTTTAGAGAAGTTTTTCACTGTGGTTTTCAGGGCGGGGGTGGAGTCAGGATGTGAATATCCAGTGAGATTAGTTTATGGTCTGATCTTACCAGTGAGGGATACACTTCTGGTCTGGAGCATAGAGCCCCCATGTTGGTGATGATCAGGTCCAGTATGTTTTCCCCTCTTGTGGGAGTGGTAACAAGTTGTTCCATAGCATTTGAGTTTATAAATTCTAGGAACCTATGGGCTAGGGTGTTGGAGCTAGAGTAATGCTCCCAGTCTATGTTTGGGTAGTTGAAGTCACCCAATATAATGGTGTTTGGAGAGACCTTCATATTTTCCAGTGTTCTCAGGAAGGTCTAGTGGGGTTCCTGGGTTTGGGAAGGTGGTCTGTAGCAGGCTATAAACTGGAAGGCAGTTTTACCCCCTGTTAGTTGCACATGGATAGTCTCTGATGCTTTGTGCTGTGCCACCAACCTGGAGGTGTGGGTATCTTTGACGAATATTGATACTCCCCCTCCTTTTGTGGTTTGGTCCAAGTTTTGGGGCCAAAATGCATGGTATGAGGTATAACCTGGTAGTGCTGGGGTGCTCTCGGGAGCCTTGAACCAGGTTTCTGTTACTGCACAGATATAAATGTTCTCCATGCTAAGGAGAGTTTTGAGTGTGTGCATCTTGAGGTTTAGACATCTGGCGTTGAGTAGCATTACTCTTAGTTTATTATCCCTTGTGATACCTATGGAGGTGGGTTTGTCTTTTGAGCCTTGCCTAAAAAAGGCACTATGGGGGTAGCAAGAGCCTTTGCCAATATCTGAAAGCCCAGGGGTGACAGGTGCAAGCTGTCCCTAGCGAAGCATCGTGGCTTGTCGAGCATGTCATCCCAGGCTGACAGGCATTGGATCCCCTTTGATTGACACCAATACTTAAGCCAATTGTTGAAATTGATCATCTTGTCTTCATATTGTGGCATCATTCTTGGTGAGGATAAGATGCTACTCAAGGTCAGTGTCATACCGGCCTGGGCTACATGCTCAGAGAGCTCCTCTATGTCTCTTTTCATGTAGTCCAGGGAGGTATGTCTCAGGTCATTCACACCAGCATGGACAATGACTGAGTCATATTTGTACTTGCCTTGGAGTGACCTGAGTGCTTGTGTTATGTGGCTGATCCTAGCACCCAACAGGCAGCTCACCGTGACCTTCTCCTTGTTCAGCCTGGTGAGCGGGACGTCAGTGTGCTTGACGATAGAGTCACCTATTACAAGTGTATCAGGTGTGTTGTTTAGCCTTAAGGGCTGTGACTGTTCAGCACACTGGCTTTGTGAGCTATGTGTTGCATGTGTTTTGTTTTGGGGTAGCGGTTGCTTGGGTGTCTGCTTTGGAGGTCTCTGCTGCTTAGGCAGATTTTTATTTAGAGCCTCTGAGTATGTTTTTGTGTGTTTATGTGTTTGGTTTGCTGTCATGGTAGGTCTATGTGAGACTGGAATTGTAGTGAGTGTGGTTTCCTTCTCCTCCTGACTGGTTTCACCAGTACTGAATTGAGAGAGCTTAGCCTCCAGTATGGCTATATGGTTGCATCTCTCACATGTGTTGGAATTTGTTGGGAGCAGGAGAGGGTTGTCTGTGTACATGAGGCAGTTGTAACATTGCCTCAAGATTCCCAGATTCACCAGCTGGACTGGAGAGGAGATTGACAACTGACCTTTGGACATGCTAGAATAGTATTGGGAATTCCTTTATAATTGAAAAAAAAGGGTCAATGGGGAACGAGGTACTCAAGGGGAGTTTGCGAGGGTGTAGTGCTTTTAATATTTCAGTGCTGACTTATATAATTGCTTTAGTGAGCAAGTGCCAGGTAACTTAAATGCAATGTGTTACAGGTAACTTAAATGCAAAAACGACAAACAGTAACTTTCTTTCAAGTGAAACAAGGAAATAAGTACAGTGAGCAATGCAGATATCACTAGGGATCCACAGAAGTGCTGAAAAGCCGCGTTTTCGGTGGAATTAGCATTTCAGGGAAATAACAAGCAAACAAACAACAAGCATACAAATAAAGCTAGATTCAGCAGGTCTGGATCTAGTCTATGCTACAGCAAACAAGGTGTACCAATTTCAGTAAGAAACAGTTCAAATATGCAGGCACTATAAGCCTTTAACCAGAAATTCCCAGCTCAGAAGGGCAGAGTCCAGCCTCTCCTCCCACAAGAGTGCAGACCATGAACCTTCTTAATGTAAAATAACTGGCCTGAAGCCCAAGTGCTTAAACCAGAACTAATACACTTTTAGAATAGCAGACACTGAGCCCTCAATCAGCAGTTCACAACTTAGAAGGATGTAAGCTACCTGTCCTGCCACCACAGTGCAGGCCACAAACCTTCCTAATGTAAAACAACTGGTCTGAAGCCCAAGTGCTTAATCCAAAAGACTGATAGCTACACTTTAATCAAGTTACTACCAAGCAGTAATAGATACAATTGAATACTTTAAAGAATGCCTGGATTAGTGCTCAAGTTATACAAACAAAGCTAGATTCAGCAAGCCTGGATCTAGTCTATGCTACAGCAAACAAGGTGTACCAATTTCAGTAAGAAGCAGTTCAAATATGCAGGCACTATAAGCCTTTAACCAGAAATTCCCAGCTCAGAAGGGCAGAGTCCAGCCTCTCCTCCCACAAGAGTGCAGACCACGAACCCTTTTAATGTAAAATAACTGGCCTGAAGCCCAAGTGCTTAAACCAGAATTAATACACTTTTAGAATAACAGACACTGAGCCCTCAATCAGCAGTTCCCAACTTAGAAGGATGTAAGCTACCTGTTCTGCCACTACAGTGCAGACCACAAACCTTCTTAATGTAAAACAACTGGCCTGAAGCCCAAGTGCTTAAACCAGAATTAATACACTTTTAGAATAACAGACACTGAGTCCTCAATCAGCAGTTCCCAACTTAGAAGGATGTAAGCTACCTGTCCTGCCACCACAGTGCAGGCCACAAACCTTCCTAATGTAAAACAACTGGTCTGAAGCTCAAGTGCTTAAACTAAAAGGCTTAGAATGAGTTACACCAAGCAGTAATAAATACAATTGAGTACTTTTAAGATGGCCTTAAAAGCAAAATAAAGTAGGAAAAAACGCAAATACAGTAAAAGCAGATTTTTTTTGAGTGAGCAAATGAGATGGGCCCAGGAGTTACAGGACAGAAACAAGTGCAAATGCAGGCCTTCAAATCAGAAATTTGAGAGAGATGGAAGACCGCCCAAATTGCCAATAACTACAAATTCTGGGCCAGAACCACTCCTTATGTGGTAGACAGGTTACCTAGTGCTTACCACTCCCACTGATAAGCTAGAAGGCTTCCCTCCAACACAGAAAGGCTTGGGGGCTCAGAAGCTTACAAATAGTCCTGGATACTGCAAATCTGTATCTGGAACACTAATTACAGGAAAGGTAGGAAACAGGCTTACAATTTTTTTTTTTCAGAAAAGTAGCAAAAACAGTAGTAAAAACAATTCACATGCAGTGCAAGCTGGCACACTTGAGTTTGTAGCAATATTAGTCCACACACAGTTTGAAAAAAATGTAATTAAATTAAAAAGGACTAAAAGCAAGTGCAGAAAGGGTTTATTAGGTAGAATGCGGTAAAGAGATGGGACTGGGGGAGTGTCCTAGATCAAATCTACAGTGGGGCGGGCACTGCAAAAGCCACCAAATTTAAACTACAACCAAGAGCAGGGAGGGGGGGTGGGGAAGACATTTTCAACAGAGATGTGAGGAATCACAGTGCAAATTATAAAACCAAAAAAATATATATTGATCTCTGTATATTTGCAAAACACTAAGATAACAGATATCTAAGCAACAATTTAGCTCTATAATACAGAATAATACAGAAAAATATACTCAGCTCTATATATTTGCAGATAGTCTTGTAAGGCTGTCTCTCAACACACAGGTCCACTTTAAATGCCCTTGTGACCTGTGATATGGCTGGACAATATCTGCATGTATTAGTCCATTTACACAGTTTAAGAAATAAATAAATAAACTTTTAGAAAAAATAACTGAGGTGGTGTATAAGCAATGCCATTCCTAAGGAGGAACCTGATATTAGTATATGACTGTTCTGCATTCTGAGGACGTTCAACAGATTTATGTGGTTTTGTGCAAGCACATTGACTATAACATGTTATGAGAATTATCCTCATAAAGAATTCCAACCATTCAGAGCAACTACATCATGCAAGATATTTAAGGGAAATCATGCAAAGGAAAGGTGACCAGAGGTCCTGGCAGAAGACATCACTACTGAGCAACTACACCTGCTCAGCAGCAGCTGATGAGTTCCATGAGATGTTAGCTCGCCATTCTGCACTAGCTGTATATATGCACAGGCAGGGGCCACTGTGCACTAGATGTATATATGCACAGGCAGTGGTCATTGTGCACTAGCTGTATATATGCACAGGCAGTGGCCACTGTACACTAGCTGTATATGTGCACAGGCAGTGGCCGCTGTGCACTAGCTGTATATATGCATAGTCAGTGGTCACTGTGCAGTAGCTGTATATATGCACAGGCAGTGAATGCTTGAGACGAGGGGCACCATTACTGAAGGCAAAAGATTCCAGCAACTTTATATTACCTTGGGATGTTGATGAGCAATTATGGCAGAAATGTCAGTTTACATTTTCACAAGCTTTTCATTCCACACCAAAATGGCCCCATATATAAACACATTAGTTTTAACACTTCACTGTCTGTTTTTTATCTATTGCAGTCTGCAGCATCTTTGCACCCCATTTTGATTGTCTACAAGATCCAAAAATTTCTTTTTTTTTGAGGTATCACTCACATCATCTGCTACTCCATAAGGTCACTCTGGAAATTCATTATATAGGAGAGGAGTTTAGGAAGCTGCATCTCACATTTACAGCCTTAGCAAGACTAATTAGGTCATTAGCTTTAAATTCCAATATGGCCACTAAGGAAAGAATTATGGAAGCACTGCTAAGGTCAGCTATGAAGTGACATCCACAAATGATTACACAAATTCTATTTAGATACAAAAAGAAAAACATTTAAAAGTAATGAAAATACTGTTTACAAGCTTTCTAATAACTATAAGCAGAGGGTCCTATACCAACAGATTGGCTGATACTCTGTACAAACATCCAGAGAAAGCAGAAATTCAGACGGCTACCTCTGCTAGTCATTTATTGGACAAGAAAACAGTAGCCTGGGTCTATTGTGTAATGGAGAAACAAACTTCCGTATTGATAGAAAAGATGGCCTGGGGTAAAATAGATTACACAATATTACCATTTCCTTAAGGTGATAATGAGGCATTTGTAATGCATATTAATGCAATAAGAGTTGAAAAGGATAGTAATACAGAAAACCATGTAAATATGATTGAAAAAAATAGAGAAGGCATTAGAAGTTGTTTTTTTTTCCTAGATGGGGTGCTATTTAAGCTTCATGTCAGCACTAAAAGATCTCAATTGTCTGTAGTGGTTTATACCAGGAAAACAAGTTGGACAGGTGATGACAGAGGTTCAGAAGTAGCCAGAGAGTTTTGGGGAGTAGTACCAATAGGTGATAGTGAGTGAAAACATATTAACTTGTTTTGTAGACTGTATCAGTCTGGATTTGGTAATAGTAGTACACCAAGGCAATCAACAGTTGTTGTATCTTTCGGCTTTTCGCGGTTAGGGGTCGCCACAGTGGAACTCAGGTCCGCTAATGATTGGCAGTAGATTTTTACATACTGAGTTGCCAGCCCTGACGCACAAACTTCAACGAAGGTACGCCCATTCATGCATGTCTCCACACAGAAGATGCTTTAGCTGAGAATCGAACAGGACAACGTCTTACTGTGAGGCGACAACACTACCGCAGCACCACCACTGTAGCAAATCTAATTATCCTGTGAAAGACATTAGAGAGCTTGGCTAGGTCATGCTGATTTAGGACAAGAAAGATGGGTCTCCCATACAGTGGGAAAGGGAAGAGTTGTGAATATGCAACCTCCTGACCAGATGTAATGTTTAAGCAGCAGTTAACTCTGTGCTGTACACCTAGATTCTGTTTAGTTTCCTTCACCAGCCATCAGCATGGTTACAGATAACAAGTTGCTACCTCAGCAAAAATTCAAATGACATAGCTCTCTGAATTACTACTATGTGAATACTATCTAATATAATTATTTTAAGGATGCACAACCTATAATATCTTATTTGAATAAGTTCAATAACATGGCTGTAGACTTTGTAGGCCTCAGTGTTAAATCCCTGTAATTAATTCAGTGCTCAGCTAGCAAGGGCTCAAACCGCTGAGTTTTTTGAAACGTCTTAATGAAAAGATATTGTGAATAACTTTTGTCTTCATAGCATTTTTGTCACAAGCCATTCACATACAGAGTAAACAGGAGAAGGCCCATGACTAATGACTAAGTAGGTACGATCTGTACTGGAGCAAAAGTTGATAAATTACTTCTGAAGGCTAGAGGTCTGCTTACCAGATGGATGTGGGATTAGCTAAGAATATCCTTCCCTATTTTAGTACTCTAAGTAAAACAAAAGCCCCTCACGGGTTACTGTGTCAATTCCCTTTGACTGGTGAAAGCAATAGACTTGCATTACATGTTCAATATCCCCCCTTTGTAGTACATGATCTGAGAATGTTGTAAGGCCACTGTCTGCCCTAGGTTTAGCTGAGACTCCATGCTGAATATCAGGCAAAAGATAAAGACAGACAATGGAGACGGTGAGCTAATTTTCACATACATGCAAAACATCTCCATAAACTATAGAATCACAGTGTTATATCATGTCATATATCCATGTCAAATGTTATGTGGAATCACATACTAGAGTGAGGATGCCTGATGAATAATCACAGTCATTTCCTAGCGAGCTCCTATGTTGGTTTCCATCAACGAAATGTGATGTGCCACTAGTCATAAAATACACTGATGGCTTCCATGAGTTAAGAGTGACTACTTTGCATGCTGAGTATACAATACTCATTTGTGATATGTATAGTATCAATAAGAGGATATGATTCCTGTGAGTATTTTCTGAATTTCCATTCTAATTATAGTGATTTGACACAATGGTTATTTTTTCTAGCTATTCTTATCTTGTGTGTGTGTGTGTGTGTGTGTGTGTGTGTGTGTGTGTGTGTGTGTGTGTGTGTGTGTGTGTGTGTGTGTATGTGTGTGTGTGTGTGTGTGTGTGTGTGTGTGAGTGTATGTGTTTGTGCGTCAGTGAGCAAGAGGAGAGGGACAGAGAGAATGTTTGTAAGTAGCTCCTCCTGTCTTGGACCTTTTAAGTTCTTTTAGAACTTGTAGAATTTGGGACAGTTTAATTGCTAGGTGGTTATCCCTTTTTTGTATCAATACTCTTTATATTGCTCTAATACTAGGGACGTATTATTTCCCTTGTGGAATGTATACACAAACACACACGCGCGCGCACGCGCGTGCAGACACACACACACAAACACACACACACACACATTCCAAAATATTAACTATAAAAATAAGAATGTATACTGGCCTGCAGGCTGGCTAGCAGTGGCATTGTTTTTTTTTTTTTTTAAACAAAAAAATCTTTATTAAATTATCACCTATGACATAGGTTCATTGGTTCATAGGAAGTTACTAGGCTTTTGACCCGACGGTCTTTTCAAGCCTAGCCGTTAAATCTCAATATAATACTAGATGAGAGATATAGGCAAGCTTACATTTGTATAAATGAAAAACAAACCACATTAATACAATTTTAGTTGCAAACATTATGCATCACAGACCCTGTTGAGATAACTGTAGTTGCAAACATTATACATCACTTATAACATATCCAGTCATTGTCAATTAAGTATTACATAGCTCATTCAAATCCTGCTTTCTTTTAAACCTCATTCTTCCTCTGCAGATAATGTTCCACAATTCCATTTTTCCGGTGTAGTTTGCTCCTTCCCTTTCTAAAGATCCCAATCCCAGTTGCTTTATCTCTATTACTATATTCACTACTTCTCTTAAAGTTGGTTTACACTTTGATTTTCATTTTCTAGTAATTGCTTTTTTGGCAGCTACCATAATTAGACTCAGCAAGGCCTTACTACGTCTAGACAATTCCGATTCTGTCTCATAGCTCAAAAAGATAATTTCCTTAGTTACACCAGTTTGCTCACCGAGTATCTCTGACAAAGCAGTCTGCAGGGAATCTTTAAAGTCTAGCAAGTCATTACACTCCCAGAAAATATGTTCCAGTTACCTCCTTCTTCCCCATCACACCTCCAACATTTGCTTTTTACCTGAGGAACAATTCTTTGGAGTTTACTTAGGGTATCAAAATACCTATGTAAACACTTCCAAGCAAAGACCCTAAATCTTCTAGACTTTGTTGCATATTTGGGAGATATACATATATCCCCCCATTGTCTCTTTTTGAATTGCTTATCCAATCTCTCTTCCCAATCCTTTCTAAGCTTCTCTGATTGACTCTTATAGTTATCATGCAATATTTTATATTCTTTACTTATTATTCCTTTTTTAACTGCAGTTTCCATTCTAGATTCTATTAAAAACTCTACCAGTGCTGGTCTTTTGTTTAGGACCCCCCTATTTCTTTCTCTGTCTACACTCTGATATCAATCCTTGATAGGGAAGGCAATCTCTAACCTGCAGTCCAAATAAATTTTTGCATCTTCCCATTCTATTACCTTTCCCTTTCTAGTTATTTGCTCCCAATACCTTGGCTCCTTTGCCAGTTTCCTCCAATAAATTCCAGATCCCTCTTGCCTATTGTCTGGATCCCTAATTGCAATCATCCCTATCAGCAGAATCTCCTTTCTTCATTCCAGTGTGGACTTAGATCTTAAAATACTTTCTGCTACTTTATGAATATAATATTGTGTATGATTATTGTCATTCTCCTTAAGTGTCTGCATCCAAAATCCAGTCTCTCCTTGTTTCTTGAGCTTAATCCCTTTATTATCATCATCCACTTTGAATTATAGGTTTCTGCTTGTGCTATGTATAAGAGCCTTAACTGTGTTTCTCTAAAATACCCCTTAAAAAACGGGTAATCCTAGTTCACCTTGTTCTATTGGAAGAATCAGCTTATCCTACCTGATCCTTCACCATCTTTCCCTCCCAGATAAAATCTTTCAGCTCTGTCTTAGTTGCTATCCACAACTTCTCCAATGGTTGATAATAATATGCCTGACCTGTGTATAAAGCTAAAGGGACTAAAAATATTTTAACTGCTTGTATCTTATCCATATCCATATAACAAAGCTTCCAGTTCCTCAGTTTTTGTATTATCTTCTGTTTAGTCACCTCACATGTATCCTTATCTGCCACAATGGAGTCATTTTAATCCATACTCCTAAATACTTCATTTTACCCTGTCCCCATAAATATGGATAATGCTGGACCAATGTATATGTGGGTACATAATTTACCACTGTTGCCTTTGTTTTAGCTTCATTCATTTTGTACCCTGAGAAGATTTGAAACTGTCTTAAAATGTTTCACTGCACTATAATGTCCCTTTCTGGTTTTGTCAGGTATAAAATAATATCATCTGCAAACACAGCAGCTTTTCTTAACTACCATACCAATTATATCCTTGAATTTCTAAGTCCCTTATTTTCTTTGCCAATGGCTCTAAATATAAAGCAAACAACAAAGGGGAAAGAGGACACCCCTGACTGGTTCCTCTACTTAAGAAGAAATTATCAGAGAGGACCCCACTCACTTTAATTTTCGTCTCCAATCCCTCATGTATCCTCATAATCAATCTGATAAGTTTATCTGGGAAAGCAACTACTTCCATCGACCTGCTCATGAAGTCCCAGTTTACTCTGTCAAATTCTTTCTCGCAACAAGATCCACCAACAAAAGTGGTATTTTCTTACATTCTGCTTCCCTCTGGATCATCAGTGTTCTGTTAATGTTATTAAATGTTTGCTTACCTTCCACAAAACAACATTGATCCATATCTATCAATTTTGGCATCACGTTTGCCATTTTCTTAGGCATTATATACATAAACACTTTATAATCATGATTTAGTATTGAAATGGGCCTGTATGAAGCTGGATCTAATGGATCTTTACCCTCTTTAGGTATTACAGCTACTATCTCTTTCTGCCAGGATGTTGGTACTTCTCCTCCTCTTAAAATAGTGTTAAACAAACCTTCCAGATCTGTATACATTTTTCCCTCCTAGCTTCCCAACTCCCATAGGAATACCATCTATTCTGGAGAGTTTCCTGTAGATTGGTTATACATTGCCATTTTTATCTCATTTCCTCCTATCCTGTTAGTGATTGAGCCTCATCTACCTCTAACCTTGGCATATTTAGTTCTTCCATAAACATTTGCATTTGTATCCTTTCCTGATTTCCATATCTCTCTGCTTTATAATGACTTTCATAAAATTTCTGAAATATTTCTAGTACTTCTACAGGATTTCTTGTTATCTTCCTTGTTATAGACTCCCTAATCTTTGTGACAGCCCTTTCTACTTTCTGTTGCCTGAGTTGTTGTGCTAAAAGTTTTTGTCATCTAGGGTTATTATCAAAAAAAAAAACAGTTGCTTAACAGCAATCTTTCTAAACTCATGCATATTATCAAGGTAATCCCTTATTTTCTGTTTAGCATTCTGCAGTTGCTCCTCTTCTTGTTCTGCGGGATTCCCCCTATTTTGCAATATTTTAACATTTGTCAGTCCCTCTAAATAATTTTTGTTTCTTCTTAACCATACCTCCCTTTCCTTTATTTCCACCCTAGTATTAAACTCCACTTTAATTTTATCCCACTCCCTAGCTCTATTTTCAGAATAGCTATCTATCTTCTCTAATAGCTCCTGAATGATGTCCAAAACCCATTCCTTAAATTCCTCTCTTTTCAACAGATAGATGGGAAAGTGCTAGTGTCTTATTTTTATTTCATTACCTTGTGTTTTTATTTTTAGTTATTATTGGTGCATGTTCTGAAATAGTTATTGGGTGCATTTCAGGACCTTCAATTAATTGCACATCTTCTTCTTCTTCTTTTGGCTGCTCCCATTAAGGGTCACCACAGCGGATTATCTATTTCCATTTCTTCCTCTCATCTGCATCTTGCTCTGTCACACCAACCACCTGCATGTCCTCTCTCATCACAACCATGAACCTTATCTTAGGCCTTCCTCTTTTCCTGTTACCTGTCAGCTTCATCCTTAGCTTCTTTTTCCCAATATACTCTGCATCCCTCCTCAGCACATGTTCAAACCAATGTAATCTTGCCTCTCTGGCTTTGTCTCCAAACCTTCCAATCTGGGCTGACCCTCTAATATACTTATTCCTAATCCTGTCCACCCTTGTCACACCCAGTGCAAATCTTAACATCTTTAACTCTGCCACGTCCAGCTCTGACTCCTGCCTTTTTGTCAATGCCAGTGTCTCCAACTCATATAACATAGCTGGTCTCACTACCCTCTTGTAGACCTTCCCTTTCGCTCTTACTGGTACTCGTCTGTCACAAATCACTCCTGACACTCTTCTCCACCCACTCCATCCTGTCTGTACTCTCTTCTTCACCTCTCTTCCACACTCACCATTACTCTGAACTGTTGATCCCAAGTATTTAAACTCATCCACCTTCGCCACCTCTACTCCCTGCACCCTCACCATTCCTCTGTCCTGCCTCACATTCACACACATACATATTCTGTCTTAGTCCTGCTGACCTTCATTCCTCTTCTCTCTAGAGCATATCTCCACCTCTCTAGGGTCTCCTCCACCTGTTCCCTACTCTCACTACAGATCACAATGTCATCTGCAAACATCATAGTTCACGGGGACTCCTGTCTGATCTCGTGTGTCAACCTGTCCATTACCATTGCAAATAAGAAAGGGCTCATAGCTGATCCTTGATGTAATCCCACCTCCACCTTAAACGCATCCGTCACTCCCACCGCAGACCTCACCGCTGCCACACTACCCTCGTACATATCCTGTACCACTCTTACATACTTCTCTGACACTCCTGACTTCGTCATACAATACCACAACTCCTCTCTAGGCACCCTGTCATATGCTTTCTCTAAATCCACAAAGATGCAATGCAACTACTTCTGACCTTCTCTGTACTTCCCCATCAACACTCTCAGAGAAAAAATCGCATCTGTAGTGCTCTTTCCTGGCATGAAACCATACTGCTGATCACTAATCATCACCTCCCTTCTTAACCTAGCTTCTACTACTCTTTCCCATAACTTCATGCTGTGACTGATCAATGTAATCTCTCTGTAGTTACTACAGCTCTGCACATCACCCTTATTCTTAAAAAGTGGTACCAAAACACTTTTTCTCCATTCCTCAGTCATCTTCTTACTTTCCAAGATTTCATTAAACAATCTAGTTAGAAATTCCACTGCCATTTCTCCTAAACACCTCCATGCTTCCAGAGGTATGCCATCTGGACCAACAGCCTTTCCATTCTTCATCCTCTTCATAGCTATCCCTACTTTCCCCTTGCTAATCCACTGCACTTCATGATTCACTATCTGCACATCATCCAACCTTCTCTCCCACTCATTCTCTTCATTCATCAGCCCCTCAAAGTACTCTTTCCATCTGCTCAACATACTCTCCTTGCTTGTGAGTATGTTTCCCTCATTATCTTTTATCACCCTTACAAGCTGCACATCTTTACTAGCTCAATCCCTCTGTCTAGCCAATCAGTACAGGTCCTTTTCTCCCTCCTTTGTGTCCAACCTTTCATACAACTCTACATATGCTTTATCCTTAGCCTTCACCACCTCTCTCTTTACCATGCACCTTATCTCCTTATACTCCTGTCTACTTTCTTCATCTCTCTGACAATCCCACTTCTTCTTTGCCAACCTCTCTCTCTCTGTATACTCTCCTGTACTTCTTCATTCCATCACCAGGTCTCATTGACCTCCTTCCTCTTTCCAGATGTCACACCAAGTATCTTTCTAGCCATCTCCCTTACTAGCTCTGCTGTAGTTACCCAGCTATTTGGTAACTCTTCACTGCCACCCAGTGCCTGTCTTAACTCTTCCCTGAACTCCACCTCACAATTACCCTTTTTCAGTTTCCAACATTTGATCCTTGGTGCTGACCTCACACTCCTCCTCCTCTTCTTGATCACCAATGTCATCCTACAAACCAACATCCTATGCTGCCTAACTACACTTTCCCCTGCCACCACTTTACAGTCTCCAATCTCCTTCAGACTGGCCCTTCTACATAAGATATAATCCATCTGTGTGCATCTTCCTCCACTCTTGTATGTCACCCTGTGCTCCTCAATCTTGTTAAAATACGTATTCACCACAGCCATGTCCATCCTTTTCACAAAATCCACTACCATCTGATCTTTTGCATTCCTTTGCTTAACACCATACTTACCCATTACTTCCTCATCCCCTCCATTCCCTTCACCAACATGCCCATTGAAATCTACTCCAATCACCACTCTCTCAGCCTTGGGTACAGTCATCACCACTTCATCCAACTCACTACAAATTTTTTCTTTCTCATTCATCGCATGCCCAACTTGTGGAGCATATGCACTAACAACATTCATCATTACAACATCAATTTCCAGCTTCATAAACATCACTCTCTCCGACACTCTCTTCACCTCCAAAACACTCTTAGCAAACTGTTCCTTCAGGATAACCCCTACACCATTTCTCCTCCCATCCACACCATGATAAAACAATTTGAACCCGCCTCTGATACACCTAGCCTTGCTCCCCTTCCATCTGGTCTCTTGCACACACAATATACCAACCTTCCTTCTGTCCATCATATCAGCTAGCTCTCTTCCTATACCAGTCATACTGCCAACATTCAAAGTTCCTACCCTCAGAACCACAGTCCTAGCCTTTACCTTCCTTCAGGCATGCATTCCCCCTCTTCTCCTCCTTCTGCCAACAGTAGCCCAATTTCCACCAGCATCCTGTTGGCCAACAGTACTGGTGATGGTCATTGTTAACCCGGGCCTCGACCGATCCAGTATGTATATCTGTACTGTTGTCCGCATGTATGATTTGGCAAAATTGTTCCTGTGAAATATAAATTTTATCTAGCCTAGCCCAGTTTTGTAACATGGAGAATAATATGTAAATTCATTCCAAACTCCTAGTACTGAATTCACTCTTTGAATGTCAAACATTTTCATAAATTTCTTCAGAAGTCTACCCTCCTTTGTTACATTTTCCCTTCTGGGCCCCAAGACACATCTTCACTGTTGCAAAATAATTCAAGTCCCCACCTATAAGTAATATTCTTTGCTGAAAGCTGGTTATTTCTACCAGAATTTTCTTAAGCTCCATTATAGCAATTTTAGGTGGAATATAAATACATGCCAGTGTAATCTTCCTCCCTTGCCAGTAACCCTTAGTACTACAAATCTATCATTATTGTCCTTTTCCCCCTCAACCATCACTATTGGAGATCCTCTTGCAATTAATATAAGTACTCCTCTTTTCCTTTGTCCCATGTATTCCTCTGAATAACCATCCTATAAATCTTTATCAAATTCACATGTTCATTTATTTCCAGGTGTGTCTCCTGTAGCATAGCTATTTGCACTGTACATTGATTAATATAGTTCACTGCTCTTTCTTTTTGTATTTATCTGTGAGACCATTTACATTTAAAGGCATTACAGAAAGCATAATTTTCTTATTTAGTTATTATTCCCACCTTTTATGTATAACTGCTTTTTTGTTAAATGTCTAGTTCCAACTTTTATGTTATGTGCATGTATTTGACAGCTTGGTCTTTTATACAGCCATTTCTTGTCATGTCCTTTTGAGCCTATGTCACATCTTACAAAACATTTTGTTTTATTAAAAGCCCTCAGAAAAACACCTCCAATACCACTTAAAATCTATTACCTTAATAATAACACACAAAATTATGTACATCTTCAAAATTTGAAGTTTTACCTTTCTAATACATACAGAAGTTCTAAAGTGATAGCCACACAGACAGACTAGGGTTAACCAAGAAGAAAGGTTATTCATGCTAAGATACATGGTGCAGTCTGTGCTTTTAATAAGTGCTGACTGATTTTGTCTTATCTTTATAGCTCTCCCAACTGAAAAAACACTTGAATGCTTTCAGTAAACACGTTCTCCAAGCCCAGTTGGCATAATGGTTAAGGTCTTCACCTCCCATGCACAAGAGACAAGGTTCGATTCTGACCTCTGGCCAATGCCAGTTTGGAGTTTGCACATTCTCCCTGTGTCTCTGTGGGGTTTCCATCTCAAACTCACCAATGAATGGAGCTGTGAGAAGCAGCACAGAGTCTGCATGGTGCCCTATACGTGGAAGAGTTGTACAAGACTAACTGCTATTGGCATCTACTGTGGTGCACAGTAGTCTCAAGACAGGAGAACACAAATCACAGACTGTGCACCGTGCAGAGCTAGCCACTAGATGGTGTAAAAATATGGCTGTAGGTGAGTTGGTCATGTTGACTAATGTTGTCAAAATGAGCAAGGATAATTATTACCATTGATAAGTGGGTTGAGGACCCAGCCTACTCTGACCTGCGCCAGGGATCCTTGCTAATGATGGGAGGGGTGTATGTGCCCCTATTGGCCAGTGTGTGCCTGCCATAAAGCCAGCAGCCCTGGGTCAATCAGCTACTGACTGGCTGGTATCTAGTTGCCCAGCCTGGGTAACCTGGGATAGGATAGCTCTGTTAAGCGAAAGCTGGAAATAAAAGTTAAAACCAACCAACCTGCCAAACATGAACTGAGAATTGCTACTCTTAATGTAGGTTTACTGACAGGATGCACCTTGGAAGTGGATGACATAATGATAAGGAGGAGGCTGGACATTCTACGTATCCAAGATACAAGATGGAAGGACAGTGCAACAAAGCCACTTGGCTTGGGATCCAGACTCTACTACTCAGGAGGGGAGAGGCTAGAAATGGTGTAGGAATTGTGTTGAGAGAGAGGCTTCAGAAGGCAGTGATGGAGATCATCAGAATTAATGACAGACTCATGGCAATCAGACTCCAGTGTAACGATAGGGCAGTATTCATAATCTCTGCCTATGTCCCACAGTATGGTTGTAATAGTGAGGAAAAGAGTGCATTCAGACAGCAGTTGCAGGACCTACTAGATAAAGCAGGCCAGCATGAATTGATGTTGACAAAGGGTGATTTGAATACACATATGAGGACAGACTGAACAGGATATGAGGACTGCCTGGGTCCACATGGGTGGGGCAACAGGAATAAAGAAGGAGAAGCCATTCTATACTTCTGTCTGACAAATGGCTTGATAGTAGCCAACACATGGGTCAGAAAGGAGACAGTCAGAAGATCACATACAAGAGTAGCCAACATGCAACTCAGGTAGACTTCCTCCTAGTAAGGAAAAGGCAGTGGGGTAGAATTCGTGATTGCAAAGTCGTCCCCAGTGAAGCAGTTGGCCCACAGCATAATCCACTAGTTGCCATAATCAGCTGCAAGTAGTGGTCAGAGAAGGCTCTAAGGTCAACAGAGATCAGGTTGAAGACTTGGAAGATGACTGGAGAGAAAGTACAACAGTTCAAGGAATTACTCCAGGCTCCAGCATCCCAAGAAGAGGAGAAAATAGGTGGAGTTGAACAAGAATGGTAGTGCCTAAAAACAGCATTTGTCAGGACTCCAGAAAAGATATGTGACCAAGCCAGGTATGGAAATAAGGTGCATAAGGAAAGCTGGTGGTGGAATGCAGAAGTTCTGGAAGTCATCAAAAGAAAGAAGCAGTGTTTAAAGAAATGAGAGATAGAAAAAAATGATCAGGCTAGGAAGGACTACTGGTTGGCTGACAACGAAGCTAAGAAAGAAGTTGCAATAGCAAAGAATAGGGCATCAGAGGCACTCTACCAACTTCTGGAAAGTGACTCAGTAAGTGGCACGAAGAAACTATATCAGGTTGCAAGGCAAAGACAGAAAGATAAAGAAGATAGTCAAACACCCTTTATAAGGAATGCCAATGACAACCTGGTCACTAGTCCACAGAACATCAAAGGCAGATGAAAGGAGTATTTCCAGCAGCTTCTGAATGAAGAAAACCCCACAGAAGCTGTACTGCCCCAGAAACAGCCTACAATGAGTGAAGAAGAGAAGCCCACCCTAGAAGAAGTAAGAACAGCACTAAGGAAAATGAAGTCAGGGAAAGCAGCAGGCTCAGATATGGTCACAGCAGATATGATAAAGATGCTGGGTGAGATAGGGGAGAAATGGCTCCTGAGGGTATTTATAGCAGTGTGGAGAGAAAGGCGTATCCCAGGTGACTGGAGAATAAGCATACTCATGCCAGTGTAAAAGAACAAAAGGGACATCCACAACTGTGAGCAGTACAGAGTCATCAAACTCCTATCACATTGCATGTAAGTTCTGGAGAGGGTGATTGATAAACGGATAAGCAAAGCAATAGAATGTAAGATGGGAGATGAGCAGTTTGGATTCAGATCAGGATGCAGGACATTTGACCTGATGTTTGCAGTGAGACAGATACTTGAGAAGAAGCTAAGATGAGGAGACAGTGGAATACAACATTCCTAGACTTGTATAAAGTATATGACAAGGTCCTAAGAAAGCTGATCTAGGCAATTCTGTGGTGGTTTGAAGTCCCAGAAACATTGGTAGAATTAGTGCAGGCTATGTACAAGGACCCAATGACTCAAGTATAAACAGTGGATGGCCTCACAGAGGGGTTCCCAGTGGGAGTGGGTGTACATCAGGGTTCAGCTCTGAGCCCACTGCTGTTCATACTGGTGATGGACTACATTAGGAAACAGATCAGATCAACAAAGTTGCTGCATGCAGATGATGTGGCATTACAGGTAGACTCTGAGCTAGAACTTCAGCAAAGGATAGGAGGATGGAATGCAAAACTGAAGCCGCATGGAATGAAACTAAGCACAGATAAGACAATGGCAATGATAGCAGACTGGGGAAATCAGAAAAAGCTGAGAATAGAGATAGAAGGGAAGATAGTGGAACAGATAAACAGCTTCAAGTATCTGGAAGGGGTGTTTGAGAATTAGGGAAGTCTGAATGAAGAGGTCAAAGCTAGAATCAGAGGAGCTGCAGCCAAATAGCATAAAGTGTCTGGTGTAGTCTATGACAGAAGAATGCCAAAGAAGCTGAAAAGTAAGGTGTACAAGACAGTGGTACGACCAGTACTACTGTATGGTACAGAAACCTGGGCAGTAAAGGCAGAACAGTTGAAGAAGCTAGAGGTGATGGAAATGAAGTGCCTGAGAAGGGTGGTAGGATGCACACTGTGTGACAGATGAAGAAATGATGACTTAAGAGCAGAAGCCAAGGTGGCTCCAATTGCAAAAAAGATCAAAGAGAACAGATTACAGTGGTTTGGACATGTGCAGAAAAGCAGAAGACACTCTGGTGAGGAAGATTTGGGACAGACATGAAGAAGGTAAGAGAAAGTGAGAATGTCCAGCAAAGAGGTGGATGGATTGTGTGAAAGAAGATCTGCGACAGTCAGGCATGAGTGTTGAAGAAGGCAGAAGTGTGGCACTGAACTGAGAGAGCTGGCAATAGTTAACATGATATCTTGACCCCATGTAGAAATAAAATGGGAAAAAGGGGGCTGATGATGATAATGATTTCTCTTTATCAAATTGTCTTCTAGAGACATGCAAACCATTCACAAAACTGCTAAAGATACATAGCTTACCAGAAAAAAAGCCTTATAATATTAAATATTCTTTTTCATATACTTGCTTTCTGTTAAAACTTGTTACTGGATAAAGCCAAGGGTTTTGACCCAGTCATTCCCTTAAGCAAGCATGAGAAAAAGCAAACTATTTTTTTTGTCATGCTCTCTTAATCAGACCCTTCATCTCTCCCCTTTTTTAATGTTGCAGTGCTTACATTTCTTAAAACTGAACAAGGAAAAAAGAGAGAAGAAGGGAGAAAAAGAAAAAAAAAATCACCTGTTTATATTAGCATCCCCATTAATTTTAAAAATAACTGAAAAAGCTTTACTTCATAGCTTGCAAAGTAATGCACCATTAAAGTAGTACCATTAAGATTTTTTTACTTACAGTTAATTTTCTCCCTGTTATTCTCCTCTCTCAAGTATTTTCCAAAAATTAATGACATAAAGTATAGAGCATATGCTTTAGAGTCCCCTACAAGTTTAACAAAGTCCATGAAAATCCAATATTTCCAAATCCTCTTGTTCTGCCATGTTTCACAAGTATAATTATTGTTTGTAATCACACATTTGTTAGTTTCCAAGTTGCTGATTTTATTCTTCAAACATTAATAACATGAAGGAGGGCATATGCTTTAAAGTCCACTGCAAGTTTAACAAAGTTAAATGTTTCATAAATATAATTATTGCTTTGTCACCCCACATTTGTCAATTTCAAAGTTGCTAGCTTTATTCCTGTTCATCACCTTCTCTCCAAATCCTGTCTCTGTTTCATTTCCAATGTATTTTTGATTCTTCTAGTCAATTCTTATGTTTTCTTCCTTCTCTCCGGCATCTTCCATTGAAACAATGGAAAAGATTTCATGGGTTCAGTCTCTCTGTAGTCCTTATCACCAGAAGGAGACAAAGCAGAACTCCTTTTTCACACTCACCCTTTGTTGGACAAACTTTTGTATTTTCTCCTTTGCACGTACTTCATCAAAAAATGATTTTGTCCCTCCAGGGAAAAATATTTTGAAGATGGCTGGGTGCAGCAGTTTGAATCTCACACCTTCTTCTTGACATTCCCTAAATAATGGAATATATTTATTCCTCTTCTGGTGTACAAGGAGTAGTCATTCTCCATAAACACTCTGCTTTCTCCCACTTTTAGTACCTTGTCCTTCTGCCACAGTTTTGTTAGAATCAGCTTCTTCTGCCAATAAGACTGCATCTTTACCATTAAAGTTATAAGCTGTTTTCTAGTAATCAGATTTGGAGCATAAACACAATGTGCCCTTTCAATTAACAATTCCTGTTGCGGAATTCCAGTCAAATTACTTATTTGTGCTTTCATAAAATGAATACAGTCTTTCATTCCAGTTTCTCTGGTACAGCAGAAAATGTCAGGTTTTTCCTACGTGCTCTGTCCTGTAATTCTATTATTTTTTTGAAACATCTCTTCTTATGCAGTCTCATATTCAGCCAGCCTTTTCTTCATTTCAGCCTCTGAGTTTTGCAGTTCTGTCCCCTTATCTGAATATGTGTTTAAAGCTTCTTCTATTTTTTCCAACTTTTTACTGTTTGTGTTGATATACTCCATCTGTGTTTCATTTATTTTAACCAGGTCTGTGTGCAGCTGCTTTATACCTTCCTCTCAGTTACTGGAAGTCAGTCTGGAACTTGCACTACTTCTTGCTGAACAACTCCAGAACTTCTCCTAGTCTGTGTTTTTTCCTGACCTTTTGTTGCTGGTTTTCCTCCAGATCCTTTATATTTCTTTTTTTCTGGCATCCAGGCAGTGCACTTATTAGTCGGTTACTAAAATTTACCCAGAAATCTAGGTCCACTGGCTTTCTCTGGTAAGTTTCTTTTTTCAGACTGGGAGAGCCAGAATTAAGCTGGTACTCAATGTTCAGTCATCTGGGAAGTTCACTAGCAGTGATACTGTTGAGCAGAAAAGAATATAGCTAAATAATGTCTTGAACGCACAGCAGACTAAGGTATTATAAAATAAAATAACTTATTTAATTAAAAACACAGTCTCCTCTCCATGTACTCATACTGTCAGATTCCATACACAGCAAGAGATGTTCATCATATTGATCACTGCAGCAGTTACCTAAGCTATATATGTTATATCCTGCCAAGGATATAACAGCTGGTCAACTTCCAAAGTTTCAGAGTACTTTCCACTCACAAACATTTATGCAGCTCAAACTGAGCTATATAAAAGACAGGTTTGGGTGCCATGCCCTTCCAAGATTTCCTGTTGTTGAAGACAGTGCTCATCTGTGGGTTTTTGAGGACTGATGGTCAGCTTGTGCTCTTCCATTGTTGGGCAAATACGTTCCCTTTGGGAAAAAAACTTCTATATTTTATATTTATTATTTTTGAACTAGGTGATTGTGTTTTTACTGACTGTCAAAAAACTTAAATATACTTTTAAATGGGTGCTCACTTTTTTCCTGTCAATTTAAAATATGTTCAAGAGAAACTCTGTTTATTTTACTTTTTGGGGCTGGCAGAGTGCATTAAAGTACTGTGTTTTTACACGGAATAAACGACTTTTTGGGACTTTGAAGTTTTACTGGTTTCTGATACTCAATTTATCCAGTACAGAGGCACTATTTTTGAGCTCCCTATTGAAACCTACAACTTCCTAACAGAGGGAATCAGTAGCTTCACACCACCACCACCCTCAGAGGATGCAGACAACTATGCTGAACAGTATTTCAATGAAGTATACAAGCACCTGTACAACTGCATGGACTCAGCCATACCCAACAGAACTAAAACCTACTCCTCAAGAAAACACAAACCTGTCTGGTAGACATCCTGTATCAACAGGATATGAAACAAAAGGAAGAAACTGTTGTCCAAGGGTAAAAAGGAACAAATTCCAAATTGTAAAAACTCCCTCCTCAGCCTCAACAAGCAAATTAGATCACGAGTGAAAACCTACAAAACCAATTATGAGTTGAAACTAGCTTCCGAAACAAAGGGAAACCACAAAGCCTTTTTTAGTTATATCAGAAACCTCCATGGCAAAGCCCAGGTTTGTTCCAAATTAGTACTTAACGGTACCACTTACACTGAACCTGATGACTTAGCCAACCTGCTAGCAGATAGGTTCAGCGCAAACTTCACCCCATCCCCCCAAAGGCCCATTCAACATCCTTAAAACTCGTCCCGCACCTCACATCCCCATAGATCAAGTGTAAAAGGTCCTATCTAAGGCAAAAAACACAGCTTCCATGGGACCTGATAGTACTCCAGGCTGTATTCTGGGTTCCTTTTAGAAGACCAAAGATGCATTCTTTTGAATGCGTCTTGGTCAAACTTAAAAGGCTGAAACGGCAAAATATCAAAGCGGCTTTTAAACAAATTCTTTCCCTGGGAAAGAATTCACTTGGCCGCTTCGTTACTTTGCTGTTTTAGGCACTGTAGTGCAGTCTTGGAGTTGGTATATTTAAGCAGGGGGTGTGGGGGGTGCAGCCCCCCACATTGGGGTGTGGGGGACAAAGCCCCCACTTAATGTAATGTTTAAAGTGTTTTGTTTTTTATTTTTTTTTGTTGGAACAGCGATTTTTTTTCCAAGGGAAAAAAATCGCTGTTCTCACAATTCGACATTGTAAGCTTCCGCTTACATAGGGTCGATTAACCACCGTTCCCTTTTTTAAGTGTTCAGTGATCTAATATAGACCCTGTATCTGCACCATCTCCAGCAAGAACTAGCTTCACCATCGAACATGTAAAGCCATGGAGTTTATTATTATGGATTTCATAAACGAGGACATAGGTAATTCTCCAAGCACTTGACCCCACCCAGTTTTGATTCTTCAAGGGCAGATCTTGCCTGTTGAACCTGGTTGACTTCTTTGAGACTGTCACCAAAGCCCTGGATGAGGGAAAATCAGTACATACAGCTTACCTTGACTTGGCCAAGGCCTTTGGCGCAATCCCCCACTCAGGTATCATCGAAAAGCTAACACAACATGATGTAAATCCCTATCTCATTAGGTGGGTGGCCAACTGGCTCACCAATAAGACCCACCATGTCAAAATAGGTGCCTCCACCTCTGACAGCAGACCTGTCATTAGTGGTGTTCCCCAGGGATCTGTCCTAGGAGCCCTATTGTTTGGCATCTACTTCTCAGAGGTCCAGGCAAAGACAAAAGGCCTGTGGCTGACCAAGTTTGCGGATAACTGTAAGTTGGGTGCTGTTATTGACTCCCCAAATTATGTTAACATACTGCAAGAGGGTCTCAAATGACTGGTGCCAAAGTCATGGCCTTAAGTTAAATGCAAAAATATGTATTATCATACCATTCAGCAAAAACACAGCCCCTACTGATTACCAGATCAACAGCAACCCCCTAAGCACACAAGCTGTGGTGAGAGACCTGGGTACTCATGTTGATAACAATCTTACATTCGACCATCATGTAGCAGCAGCGGTCGGAAAAGTCTTTTACTTGGTTCATCTCTTAAGTAAAAGAATTTTATCCAGAAAAAAGGATGTTATTACCTCTCTGTACTCCTCCCTCATTAGGCCAATAATTGAGTATAATGCCCTGTTTGGTATGTATCTCTCCAAACACCTGCACCAACTGGAAAGGCCACAAAAATACCCCATAAAGAGAATCCATGGCCTCCAACACCTGTCCTATGTGGACAGGCTCAAATCACTATCATACTACTTGGTATCATACAGATTGCTCAGAGGTGATCTGTGTCTCGCTTACAAGGCAATATTGGACTCTGTCCTACTAGAGATGTTCCATATCCGTAAGTCTAACTCCTTATGCATTACCCACTCAAAATGCTTAAATCTAATATGTGACATCAAAGAACCTGCCATACAGGTTTGTCTCTCAGGGGCTGCCCCGTCTCTGGAAAAGACTTCTCATACATGTCAAACAGAGTACTTCACTGACCCTCTTCAAGCGCAACCTTGATGACTGGATGGGAAACCACAAGTTTATCCCAGGGGTTCCACCTGTGCCCCTCATTGACAGGGGGGACAGGTGCTGACTGAGGTTTCTTTTTGGGGATTAACTCTTGGCTAGGCTTGTAAGGGCCCCAGGGCTTTAGCCTAGTAATGTCCAATGAACCTATGAAATGTCAGAACTCAAAATGCAGAGTGTCAAAAAAAAAGACTAAAAACCAGGAGAAGAGTGAATCTCAGAAATCTCTTGCCTCTTCTCTTTAAAACTTCTTTTTGCAGGGGAGCAAGCCCCATCTGTACCCACAGGTGTGGGGCAAGCCCCCCACACACCCTGAACTTGTGTATAGCAACTCCAAGATTGCTGTACCTCAAAGAAAAGGGAATATTCCAAGTAATGTCATCTTGGACTTGCTATATACAAGTCCAAGTGTTTGGCCATTCAGTCTCCACATTTTGGGACTCTGCTGTGGCCAAAGCTGGTTCTTCAGACCACTCATCTTTTTCCCCAGATCCCTCTTAGCCATCTCCTCTGCAGATGTTGGGATCCCCTTACTGAACAAGGGAGAGCAACTCTTGTCAGTCTTGCAAGGAAGGACAGAGAAGATTTCCCTGCTTAGTTAGAATGTTGTGCCCATCCCTGGTAAGTCGTTGCTGCAATTAATAAACCTGTTTGCCCCAATTTTCCTCTCAATAACAAAGAGAAAATTAAACATTTCTCTACTCCTGCAAAAATGCCTCTGTATAGTAGTAGTAGTAGTTTATTGGGTCTGGCTTAGGTTCATAGGTTCATAGGTGTGTACTGGGCTAATGGCCCTGGAGCCTTTATAAGCCTAGCCCAAAAAAATTGCCCAGGCACCATGCCACCCAGTGTTAGTTCACAGTGCCCTTTTTCAATAGGGCAACTGGAATGATCCCGGGAATTAACTTTCTATTACCCATCTACTCCTCAAGATTTCTCTTGAAAAAGGCCAGCAAGGTGCTCTGCTTGACATGAATGGGAAGCTTATTCTAGAGTATGGGCAGTCTTTGGGAGATCAACCTGTCCCTCCAGCATATCCTGTTAATTGTGGTAATGAGGTTGTGATCTCTGGAGCATGTGGCATGGGGGGATTGAGATTTCTTTAGGTGTAGCATTTCAAGTAGGGCTGGGTCGGACATGGCTTTGTAAGTCAAGCAGAGATCACCTCTAAGTAGACAATAAGACACTGAGAACAGCTGAAGTTTCTTGAGTCTGTCCATGTAGGACATGTGTTTAAGGCCTAGGATACTTTTTGTGAGGTACTTTTGTGGCCTTTCCAGCTGTTGTAGGTGTCTGGTCAGGGACATGCCAAACAGGGCATTATATTTGATGACTGGTCTAATGAGGGATGAGTAGAGAGGGATGATGACCCCTTTCTCCCTGGATGCAAAACCTTTGGTTACAAAATGTGCCACGTAGAAGGACTTTCTGACCACAGTGGCAATGTGGTGGTCGAAGGTGAGGTGGCTGTCGACCTGGGTGACCAGATCTCTTCAGTGTTCAGTGAGCTCCCAGTAATGTGGTAATTCATGGGAACTGAGTTTTTTCCAAAGGGGATGATAATGCACTTTGGAGCATTAAACTTTAGGCCATGGTTCTGATACTAGTCATTGGTCTCAGAGAGGCCCTTTTGTAGGATATCTACATCACTGGGGGAGATGAAAATGACTCCTAGCTTGCAGTCATCAGTGAACTTGGTCAGCTAAAGTCCTTCTCTGTTGGCCTGGACTTCTGAAAAGTAGATGTCAAACAGGAGAGGGCCCAGGACTGAGCCCTGTGGGACTCCACTCATGACTGGTCGACAGTCTGACTTGGAATCCACAACTTTCACCCTGCGAGTCCTGTCTTTGAGCCAATTTGCAACCCACCTAGTGATGTAAGGAATGATGCCTAATTTGGTGAGTTTATCAATGACACCTGAGTGGAGAATGGTATCAAAGGCCTTGGCCAGGTCAAGGTAGGCTGTATGCACTGCCTTACCCTCATCCACAGCCTTGGTGACTGCTTTAAAGAAGTCAACCAGGTTCAGCAGGCAGGATCTCCCCTTGACAAAGCCAAACTGTGTGGGGTCAAGAGTTTGGAGATTGCCTATATCTTTGTTAAGCAGGTCCATGATGCTGCGCTCCATAGCTTTGCGTACCAGACTCATCAGGCTAGTGGAGCGATAGCTACCATGGTCTGTAGTTGCTCCCCCTTATGGAGTGGGATGACTGTAGCAATGCACCATTCATTAGGGACATAGCCTGAAGTAAGGCTGTGATTGAACAGGCCACACAGATGTGCTGCCAGTTCATTTTGTAGCTCATGTAGGATGCAGCCAGGGATATTATCAGGTCCCATGGATGCTGTATTCTTGGCTTTGGACAATGCAGAATTACCTGTGCCACAGAAATGGTGGGTACCAGACTTTCTTCTGGTATTGTGATAGGGCACTTGCGGGGGTAAAGTTGGCACTGAATCTGTCAGCCAGTATGTTGGCTATATCTGTTGGCTCAGTATAGGAAGTGCCATTGTGCAATAACCCAGAGCACATCTGGGTATTGCCTTTGAGGTGTTTGATATAGCTATAGAAGGCTTTGTGATTGTTTTTGGCATCATTCATCCCAGACTTGACCCAGCAGCTATAGTTTTAGTTAATCTAGTTGCTGTTAATTCCAATCCTTCCCTTTCAGACAAAGATAACAAAAGAATTGGTAAGTATGGGAAAAAGTGGGTCTTGTTTAGGCTATTGACCCTTGTTAAAAGGTGGTTTCTGGTAAAAGAAAAAGGGATTCCTCTTTTCCTGAAGACAAACAAGATTCTGAATCTGGACAGAACAAAGAAGGGACAGGTGCAGTGTTTTTTCCTCAGATTTTTTACTCAGACTCTGAGGACAGTATGGTATCTTAATCTCCCCTGTGAGAAATATCTTTCTCTGAGACATTTTCCAGAATGTGCCAGTGATTTGAAAGGGAGAACAATGAGGTTTTTCAGTCCATCAGAAAACACTATGAGCTGTTACAAATGGAATTTCCAGTACTTTCACCCATTTTACCAGTGTTGTCAGCACTGTAGGATGTGTTTGTCACAGCCTGCAACATCCCTGATAGTCAACTTGTAGCACCTAAGAAAGCAGATAGATTGTATAAGGTTTGTCAGTCTTTTAGGTTTTTATACACTCATCTCAGATCTGACCCAGCAGCTATTGTTTTAGTTAATCTAGTTGCTGTTAATTCCAATCCTTCCCTTTCAGACAAGGGTTATAAAAGAATTGATAAGTATGGGAAAAAGTGTATGCTTCTGCAACTTTGATTTTCAAAATTCTGAATTGTTAAACTCGTATGTTAGAGATTATTCTTACTAATTGTTAATATATGAGGAATGTTTTTTTAATGCAGTTCTTTCTTGTGAGGAAAAAATCTGCTTTGTGTAGTTTAGTTTCTTCCATTTTACAGGAAACTACTCATTGTTTATGATTCTTTAGATACTTCTTCCAGGGCTGTGGACATTGATACTACGTTGAGGAGGTTTGCCTGGCTGCATTCACAAAACTTCCCAGAAGATGTAAAAAACAGACTCTAAATTCTACTTTGGACAAAGGATATTTTTTGAATCCTCTGCTGCAGAGGTTATCAGAAAATGTGCTGAGAGGGGTGTGATGACCTTCAACTGGACCAGTAATCAAGGAGCCTCAATCCTCACCACTGGCAACAGTAGGAGATGTTCACTGAGAGGATGCCAGATACACACACAGTATTTCCAGATGCAGCTCTCTGCATCAAATGCTATTTCCTTTAAGAGCACACAGAGACCACAGTCATTCTGGGGCTGGTTTCTCTCTCTTCCCCTAGATACCCAATAAGACTCCCCACTGGCACAGCTATAGAGTTGAAATCTCAGTTAAGTGACCAAGCCAAGACCTCCAGCACCCTCTCTGTCCAACTAGTGCTTCGTGTCCCTAACCAAGTAGCTGACACACACACTCTTTGAGGTTTGATTTACACACACACACACACACACACACACACACACACACACACACACACACACACACACACACACACACACACACACACACACACACACACACACCTGGGAAAGGCTGGCACAGGTTTACTAGCTATGCCCTCTTCTGCCCAGAATATAATGTAGTTTTCATTGCCAGCAGTCACTCTAAATCAGCTACTTTAAGCCCCTTAACAAAGAATGTCCAATCTTACTGTGTAATATTAATACTAATACAAATGGTAGTTTGATCAAGAGCAAGGCTATTAGGAGTGGCCCACACAGTGTCACCAAATAAATATGCAAGTACTCTCAGAGCTTAAATATCTCTAGACAGATCAGCCACAATGAAAGGTTTAAATATATTTAATAATAAATAATAAAAGAAGAAGACAATACTAAATATACATTCACAGTGACAAACATTGCAGTACAGGCTCACACAAATAAAAAAAAAAACATCTAAACTAAACTTCACTATATTCCTGACTGTATCTAAGATAATTATACTATTCCCTAGAAACTTACTTCATTAGAGCAAGGCAGATATTGTGGTTAATGGTTCTTGTCAGGTCCAAGACCAAATACAGAAATGCTCTGTCTCACTAAGAGACATCTCAAATCAGTATCAAAAACATTACTGCTGGGATAGCTTGCAGAATGACATCATTTCTCTTCATCTGACTTACAGTTCCCGGGCCAAAACCCCAATTGGTAGAAGCTGGCAGTATTTACATTATCCATCTACCTGTAAAAATATACAGACAAGGGCTTTGGCTCAGATCTTTGGAAAATGCTAGAAGTCATAAAACAATTGCATTACTTCATGCTTCAAAAGTAGCAATTAGTTCACTCCAAAGACAATACAGAAATCTTCCTAGTACAGACCATGTGTTTCTAGCTGCATTGAAAACTTGAGCGATAGCCTCTTTATTGTGAAGCCTATAACGTAATTTAATTTCAGATATTTTTCTGAAGTTTACTGGATTGAAGTTAACCCTCCAATTTCCTCTGTTAAGCATATACATTTAAGCAGTTACAACAGTGCAGATAGATTTCTGTTCTCTTCCAGTAGGGCACACTGTGGCTACATTTCAAACACAGCACACTACAAATACCTTTTCAACACAAACGTCTGTACAAGCAGTTTGATATACAAGACATACAGTTCTAATACATTTGTTTCACAAGCATCTTGTATAAATCATTTCGACATTCACCAATGACATATAATTATTTACAAAATTCCAGCTAGCTGTGCTGGCAGTAGCTCCTTTCTTCACAAGGGGTAAGTTGAATCAGGGATTATCTCAGATTTTTTAGCCGTCCTTTTAAACATTTTCCAAAGGATTTTCTATCCCCCTCATTCAGTTTTGGCAAGAAACAAAATAAGCAGTCTCAGCAAAATGCTGGTAAGTAGACATTTAAAAAGTAATGGCAAGGAGGTCCCAAAAAGGAACGGGAGCCCCACAAAACAAAGGACAGTCAAACAAGTCAGAATAACTGTATAAGAGAGCACTCCCACCTTCCCACCCCAGTAGTACCTTATCTCTTCCAAAAAGTAAGTCTGAATCTCCATTTCTCTTTTTGGCCACTGACACTTTCAGATAGATGGGTTCTAAAGATTATTCATCAAGTTACATATGGCAGTGGGAAGAAATTCCTTCCTTCCAGGGAGTTACATCTCATCCACCAGACTACAATTCTCTATTCCCCCGTACTACAATGTATGCTGTCTCGGGGACTAATAGAAACAGTTCCTTCTTCCCAGTTTGGGATAAGTTTTTATTCAAGAACATTTTTGTGTCAGAGAAAGAAATGCCTGACGACCTATTCTGGATCTTTCTTTCTTAAATGAATTTGTGATAGTGCTCAAGTTCAAACTGCTGTCACTTCACAACCTGTTACCCCTTCTTCTTCAGTTAAGTTTTCTAGTAATACTAGATTTTAAAGATGCTTATCATCACATCCCTATACATCCAGACTTTCTTGAAATTTTGTGCATGTCTGGATCACATTATCAGTTATCTGCCTTTCTCTTTGGATTATCCACTAGACAAAAAGTGTTCACAAAGTGTCTAGCTCTAGTTATAGACCCTTGCAGGCTATGTGGTATCCATATTTTCCATATTTAGACAACTTGCTTATCATTGCAGTCTTTTTCAAAGTGTCATGAATCTCTCTGACTCTCCCTGTCTCTGTCTCTCTCTCTCTCTCTCTCAAGTGAAAGGTTTCTTTCACAAGCTGGGATTCCAAGACAACATTCAAGTCTTTTTTTGACTCCATCACAATGGATTGTACCCCGGTGTGTCCGCTAGGAACCTCAGTTCAAAAAGTTTTTTTTTCCACAGGAAAAGAAGATCCACATATAGCTCTATTTCAAGAGTTTTCCACTCAAACTTTGGTCTCTGCAAGAGAATACCTCAGGAGTTTGGGTCTCATGCTATCTACAATTCTCATGGTACCCCTTTGCAAGACTCCACATGAGAAAGATACAATGGTATTTGAAGTCTCTTTGGTCCCAGCACCAACAACCATTATCTTTTAAAATTCCAGTTCTGGGATTTTTCAGAAGAGAAACCACTTGGTGGAGATACTGAATATCCCTAAATACAGGTCTCCCCTTCTCCCCCTCTTTAGAAAAGCAGTCAGTCACCACAAGCATTTCAGACTTTGTTTGGGGATCAGTGTCAAGACTGATAAGCAAGGTATCTGGGACAACAAGGATAGATACAAACACCTAAATATAAAAGCCATGCTTGCTCTAATCCAGTCACTCAATTTTCTGAATCACCTTTGGTCCCCAGGACCTCTTCAAGATGTTATAGATGATACCATAGTCATGCAGTACATCAGCAGGCAAGGGGGATCCATATTAATCAAGATGTGCTGAGAGAATGACTTACTGCCTGCTGTGATATTCAGAAAAGATAAGTGTTTATTCTCATTTTTCATCTGCACATTTGATTTAATATCTCTGTAATCTGTACAACTGCTTTTTACTGTCCTTTTGGTCTGAGATAGAGCTAATATCTGTTAGTGTTGACCTCAGTTTGTAGTGAAATCCTTTGTCTAGAGGCCTGTTTGCTTACTTAGTGAGAGAAAGTGAACAGAACTGGTTTCGTCTAGGCAGGGCATTTCTGCAACTGTATTGTCTGGATAATAGGTCTGTTTCTGCCTTCTGTGCGTTAAATCAGATATACCTGTTACTCAAGCTGTGCTGAGAGTCTGACTTACTGCCTGCTGTGATATTCAGAAAAGTGTTTATTCTCATTTTTCATCTGCACATTTGATTTAATAGCTCTGTAATCTGTACAACTACTTTTCCCACCCACCCTGTTGTTGTGGTGGTCTTATGTCTTGGTGGCTTTGGGCTGACCACCTCTGGTATAAAGTTGATATTGGACACCTCCCAGTCACAATACATCAGCTCATTCTACTGTTAATAGTGAGAACTTAGCAAAGGCCCACCCCTTTAGCTTCTGCATATTAAATTATCTCATTATCTTCTGCCTCTTCACTTTCTACTAAAATAAATAAATAAATAAATGCTTCCTACCTCTCCTTGCCCAGATACAGATGTGCTGGATTTTTTGTAAATTTTTGTAAAGCTCTTCATTTTTTCCGTTAGATCTGCTAGTTCTCTGCTCTCCTGCACTTTTATTAGTTTAATTAGTGTAGTACTTTAAACTATTCCATTTCCGGTGCCAGAAAGTGTGCTTTTCAAATTTTCCCTTAGAACTAGCTGGTTTCTCAGTAGTAGCACTAAAATCTGAATCCCTGTGACTAGCACTTGCTCTAAAACCTGCTGGAAAGCACTAGGAAGCCTTAAACTGATATAAGCACTCAATTCTCCTTGTTAATAAGGAGAAATTAATCGTAGGCACTAAACAGTCTATAACTGCAAAGTACCTTGCCAAGGTAAGGGAAAACAGCCCTTGTACTTTACAAAAGAAACACCGAACCAGGCATGTCCAAGGGTCAGCTTCTGGTGATTTCTCCTGTCCACCTGGTGAATCTGCACATACTGGGGAAATGCAGAAATTGCCTCATGTACACAGATATCCCTCTCCTCCTACCACCTAGCACTACAACCTGCACGAGATGCACTTACATAGCCAAGCTGGAAGCAAAGCTCTCTCCAGCCAAGATTGTGCTAGACAGTCAAAAGGAGAAAATTAACACCTGCACTACACCTCAAGCAACACATAACCCTACAAAAGTCACGGCACCAACATCCACACATAGTAACACTAAACCCACTTATGCGGAGGCCCAAGCAACAAGGACCTCCAAAGCTGAAATGCAAAGAAACACCAATCACAACCAAAGTGACACATAGCTCAAAACACCAGTGTGCCACCAAACAACAGCCCCTAAAGCAAGACAACGTACTCAAAACTTTAGTCATAGGTGACTCTAAAGTCAGGCACACTGATGTCCCACTCACCAGGCTGAATAAGGAAAAAATTACTGCCAGCTGCCTGTTCGGTGCCAGGATCCGCCACATAACACATGCACTCAAGTCACTCCACAATAAGTACAAATATGACTCTGCCATTGTCCATGTTGGAGTGAATGACTTATAGGTTCATAGGTTTATACTAGGTTATCTGCCCTAGGGCATTTATAAGCCTAGCCCAAAGTTATGTGGCTTTCACCACCCCTTAAGTTTGAAAGGTACTATGCCCATTAGTCTGTCCAGCAGTGACACTGAGGTGATCCCGGGTAAACATCTCCCATCCATTGATCAAGATTTCTCTTGAACAGGGCCAGCGAGGTGCTCTGCCTCACATGTACCGGGATTTTGTTCCACAGCATAGGGAGTCTCTGGGTGATGAATCTGTCCCTCCAGCACGTCCTATTTATAACTGTGTTAAGGTTTAAGTCTCTTCCTCTTGTATTTCTTATGGATTTAGATTTTTAGAGGTGGAGCATGTCCATCAATTCCGGGTTAGACATGGCCTTGTACATTAGGCACAGGTCATCTCTGAGCAGATGGTATGCGACTGAATAGAGCTGGAGTTCCTTCAGTCGGGCAGCATAAGACATATTTTTGAGACCCTTTATCCTTTAGGTGAGGAACTTTTGGGGCCTTTCCAATTGCTGCAGGTGTTTGGTAAGATACATTCCGAATGGGGCATTGTACTCAATCATTGGTCTGATGAGTGATGAGTACAGGGGAACAATGACCTCCCTTGATCTAGATGTGAATCCCTTCATGATCAGGTGGGCAATGTAGAAGGTTTTCCTAACTACCTCAAATGAAAGGTTACTGTCAACCTGGGTCCCCAGATCCCTGATAACCTCTTCTGTGCTTAGTGGATTGCCACCTATATGGTAGCTAGTAACCTTGTTTTTCCCAAAGGGTATGACTATGCATTTTTAACTTTAGGCCATGGCTTTGGCACCAGTTATCCATTTCTATGAGACCCTTCTGGAGGATATCTGTGTCTGATGTGTTTTTAACTATGGCGCCCAATTTGCAGTCATCTGCAAACTTTGTCAGCCATAATCCTCCTGTGTTATGGGTTTACATTTAAGTTGGTGAGTTTTTCTATGATACCGACTGCCTTGCCTCTCATCATGCCTTGGTGACTGTTTCAAAAATCAACCAAGTTTAAATATGTCTTTATTTATGAGTTCCCAGGATCAGTGGAGGCACGAAGTGGGACCAGCGTCGCGTCATGCCCACCTTGGGTACCGATCCTGAGGTGAGGCTAAGATTAAACAGCTGCCACACCATCTGGTCCCATAGATGCTGTGTTTTCACCTGAACATTTGAGATGTGACTGAACCTGTCAGCCAGTATGTTGGCAATGTCTGTTGGTTCAGTGATTTTTGAACTAATGAATGAGCATATCTGGGAGTTTCCTCCCAGGTTTCTAACATAGCTAAAAAGGATGATTTTATCCTTTATTGTAGAGCTTGTTAATGGCTGGGGCCCAGACTGTGATCTTGATCCCAGTAGTTGAAATCACCTAATATGATGGTTTGGAGATACATTTATCCCCTAGAGTGTTTTCAGGAAAGTTGTTAAAACTGATCATTTTGTCTTTGTACTGTGGCATCATTCTTGGTGAAGGTAGGATACTGCTCAGGGTCATTGAGACTTACCTCCCTGGACTACATGAAAAGAGACATGGAAGAGCTTTCGGACCATGTGGCCCAGGCAGGTATGACCACAGTATAAGGACAAAATGATTGACTTCAACAATTAGCTAAATTTCTGGTGTCATTCAAAGGGGATCCAATATCTGTCTGCCTGCGACAACATGATCGACAAACCACGATGCTTTGCCAGAGATGGTCTGCACCTGTCACCCCTGGGATTCAGGTTGTCCCTATAGTGCCTTTTTTAGGCAAGACTCAAAGGACAAAACCACCACCATAACAGATATAAGCATGCAGAATCTGAAGGTAATGCTCCTCAATGCTAGAAGTCTAAACCTCAAAATGCACTCTCTCAAGGCACTCCTAAAAATTGAGAACATCGATATCTGTGCAGTAACTGAGACCTGGTTCATGGCTCCAGAGAGCACTCCTACAATACCAGGCTACAACTCTTACCACACTTTTCGGCCACCAAACCAGGACCAAAGCACTAAAGGTGGAGGAGTGTCCATATTCACCAAGGATATTCCCACCTCCAGACTAGTTGCCCAACACAATGCATCTGAAATTCTACAGGTACAACTAACACTAGATAAGACTGCAATCCAAATTGTAGCTTGCTACAGATCTCCCACTATGCCCCAAGATTCTCACTACACCTTTCTAAACATACTAGATAATATTAAGATACAACCAAACACCCTAATACTGGGTGATTTCAACTGCTCTACAATTAATTGGGAAGACTACTCAGGTACCAACACCTTTGCCCAGTGGTTCTTTGAATTCATAAATTCCAATGCCCTGGATCAACTAATCCATAGTCCCACCAGGGGCTCAAATATCCTAGACCCGGTCATTACCAACATGGGAGATCGATGCTCCACACCAGTGGTCACCCCCTCATTGGTCAGGTCTGACCATAAGCTAATCACCCTTGATGTCCACATCCCACCCCCAGTAGGGAAACCTCCATAAAAAACTTCTCCAAAGCCAGCTTCATACTACTCAAGTCAGAAGTGACAAACTTCATGACACCCATGCAGATGGGAACTGGAAGTTCGACCGCTGAATCCTACACTAAGGCACTGTATGAGCACATCCACTCATGCATGAAATATGCCATTCCAAACAGAACCAATTTGGTCTCCTCCGAAAAAAGGAATCCGATCTGGTGGTCTCCTGCCATAAACAAACTATACAACAGAAGGAAGAAACTGTTGCAGAAAAGAGGAAAATTCCAGGATGCAAAAAACTCCCTTACCAACCTCAGTAAGAAGCTGAGATCCCTCATAAAATCCTCCAAAGCTAATTACAAAAATAAAATTGCGAAAGATTCCAAGGACAGCCACAAGGCATTCTATAGTTATGTCAAGAATCTAAATGGCAATGTGAAGATCTGCTCTGATCTACAACAGAATGGCATTAAATATACGGATCCCAAGGATATTGCCAATAACCTGGCAGATCGATTCAGTGCCAACTTCACCCCCATCTCACCCCCTAAAGGGCCCATCTCAATACCAAAAGATTGCCAAACTCCGGTACTCACAACCACACAGGCAAAAAATGCACTCTCCAAAGCTAAGAATATAGCATCCATGGGACCAGATGACATCCTGGGCTGTGTACTACATCAACTACAAAATGCACTGGCACTTCACCTAAGTGTCATATTTAATCATAGCCTCACCACAGGCTTCGTGCCCGATGAGTGGCGCACAGCTACAGTTATCCGATTCCACAAGGGGAGATCCATCTTGGATCCCAGGAACTATCATCTTGTCAGTCTGACGAGCTTGATCTGCAAAACCATGGAATGCATTATCATGAAACTTATAAACAAAGACACTGGCAACCTTCAAACACTGGACCCCACCCAGTTTGGTTTCGTAAAGGGTAGATCTTGTCTCCTGAACTTAATTGACTTCTTCAAATCAGTCTCCAGAGATGTGAATGAGGGTAAGACAGTCCATACAGCCTATCTGGACCTCACCAAGGCCTTCAACACCATCCCCCACTCTGGAATCATAGATAAACTTACTAAGCTGGGCATTAATCCTTCTGTCACTCGATGGGTTGCCAACTGGCTTACTGACAGAACCCACACTGTAAAAGTAGCAGCCTCAAAATCCAGCTCCAGACAAGTGACAAGCAGAGTACCTCAGGGTTCAGTCCTGGGACCGCTCTTGTTTGGCATCTACTTCTCTGAAGTACAGGCCAGCACTAAGGGACTCTGGCTAACAAAGTTCACAGGTGACTGCAAACTGGGAGCCATTACTGAATCACCAAATGATGTGGATATTCTACAAAAGGGCCTTACAGAAACAGATGTTTGGTGCCAGAGCCATGGGCTCAAGCTCAATGCCAAGAAATGTATAGTTAAGCCCTTTGGGAAAAACATGTACTCATGAATTACCACATAAGTGGCAGTACACTAAACACAGAAAGTGTGATAAGGGACCTAGGGATACAGGTGGACAGTGGTCTCACTTTCGATAACCACATAGCCACAACAGTCAGGAAATCCTTCTATGTGGCACACCTCATCACAAAAGGCTTTTCATCCAGAAAAAAGGAGGTCATTGTCCCACTGTAGTCATCTCTCATTAGACTCATTATAGAGTACAACACCCCATTTGGTATGTACCTCACAAGACATCTGCAACAACTGGAAAGGCCACAGAAATATCTCACTAAAAAAATCACAGGCCTAAAGCAGATGCCCTATGCTGACCTTCCAAAAATATCCAGCTATACTCTGTCGCATATTGCCTACTCAGAGGCAATCTCTGCTTAACATACAAGGCTGTGTCAAACCCAGTGCTGTTGGACATGCTACACTTAAAGAAATCCCAAAACCTCAGAGCTACATGCTCCAGGGATCTAAATCTGGTCATCACAATGAACAAAACTTGCTGGAGGGATAGGTTCCTGACCCAGAGACTCCCCATACTCTGGAATAGACTGCCCATACATGTCAAGCTGAGCGCCTCTTTGGCCTTCTTCGAAAGGAACCTTGACGAATGGATGGGAGATAGGAAATTCACCCCGATGATCATGTCAGTCACCCTGCTAGACAGGGGACCAGGGAAGTAAATATTCTTGGAAGAAATAGCCAGGGAATTGATATGGCTAAGCTTGTATAGGCCCTAGGGCCAATAGCCTAGTACCAACCTATAAACCTATGAACCTATATCTTACCTCCTATGCAGAGTAGCCATATTGGCATGGGATACAGATTTACAGCACAATCTCACTCTACAGGCATCCTACATTCTATAAGAGCAAAACAGTGTGTCAGAGAAGTTGAGGAGGACAAAAGCAGACCCTCTTGAATGGAAACTAGATCAGGGGGTCTTCCAAAATTTGATCCATCTGAGGGGAATTCCTCAATTAGACCTCTTTGTATCCTCTATGAGCAATCAGCTGGCAAAATTCTGCTCCAGGACTCCATGCAAGAAGACCTGAAAGAGAGAGAGAGAGACACCTTTTCCTTTTCCTGGACAAGAATGTTCTCCCTTCTTTTGCAATTGGCCAAGGGTAATTACCACAAGCTCCCTCACAGAATGGATCTACACACACAAGAACAGAGGTGTTCAATACATCCCAACCCCAAACAACGTCAACTAACTTCCTGGTTGACAGGGTCTTAATCCCTTTTAGGTACCTGTTTTCTCAGGCTATACTGCAGATATTAATGGAGGCAAGAAAGCTTGCTACTAGAAAATCATATATTAGCAAATAATAGTTTTCTAGTTGGTGCCAACAACATAACCAGTATCCATATAGGGCTAGTGTTTCTCTGGTTTTACATTATTTGTGTGAGTTGCTATCCTATGGCCTACCTTATTCCAATATCAAGGTTCACTTGTCAACCATTTCAGCATGTCTGCCCATGGATCCCTCTCTTTCAATAAATTCTCATATCAAAATATCTTTGGAAGGGGTTTTGCATAAGAGGCCTCCAAGAAAGCTTGTGATTCCTCCTTGGAGTCTTAATTTTGTGTTAGACAAGCTAACACTTCTTCCATTTGAACCTGCTAATCAGGCTGACTTGAGGTTCTTAACATGGAAAACTGCCTCACTGATTGCTCTGACCTCTGCAAGAACAGCATCTGAGTTGCAAGTTTCTATGGTGGATCAACCCTATCTCATTTTTCACAGGAACAGGGTTTCCTTGAGAACTAATCCTTCATTTATCCAAGCTTACTTTAAGTCAAACTATCCATCTCCTTGTTTTTCTTTCCTGAACCCAAAAGTGAGAGTGAAAGGATACGCCATAACCTGTATGTCCACATGCAACTCAGGTGTGATCTTGACAGAACTAAATCTTTCAGATCCTCTGATCAGTTGTTCGTTTCCTGTAAAAGTAAAGGGACAACCTATGTAAACTATTTCCAAATGATTGTCTCAGGCTATTACCTTTGTATTCTCACCATAACAAAACCATTCCAGGCATGGTCAAGGCACATTTTACAAGAGTCTTGGTTCATCTATGGCTGTTTGGACAGGTCTGAATTCTAGAAGCAGCAACTTGGTTTTCTGTGCGTACTTTTACAAATAACTGCAAGCCTGATTCCTTTTCTATTTCTAGATCAGGCTTTGCTAGGACCATTCTCCATGGGCTCTTGAACCTTTCCCCTTCCAGCTCCCAAATCTTTTAAGCTAGGGTACTGTAGCCATATAGCTTAGGCTACTGCAGCAGAGGTCAATATGATGAACATAGTGCAACTGTGTAAGTAAACTTACCATAACAGTAGATGCTCAGATGATCACTGCTGCAGGAGCCACTTCTTCACTCCATCTTCCTTAGTTTTTAATATGTTATTTTGCTAGGAAGTGGACATTTATATAATTTTACTCCAAACTATGACCTCTCATTGCTTAGTTCCAACTCTCTCACTTGGCATGAACGCTTTGAAGGGTTTGGCACCCAAACCTGGCTTTTTAGACAGCTCAGCTCAAAATGACTAATGATGTGGGCAAGTGGAAGATGCCCTGAAATTTTCAAACATGGCCAGATATTATATTCTCGGCAGGGTATAACCCATATAGCTTAGGCTACTGCAGCAGTAGTCATTCAAACATCTACTATTTGGTTAGTTTACTTATACAATAGTATTTTCTTTTACTGTCATTCAGAGTCCCTCCTATGTCAGCCACTTGAGTCAGTCTGACTCAATGGAAATTTTTTGCTCACTTCTTTTGAAAACAATCCAGTCAATTAGGCCAGCTGTCTAGTTTCTTTTTGCTGAAATTTGAACTCCATGAGACTTTGCATATGAAGAGATCTGGGAAAGTGAGGTAATTAAAAAAAAAAAAGAAATACAGTAAAACATTATCAAAATAACATTTCAGTTGGTGGAATTGCAGCCCAGTAGTCCATTACCACAAGCAGCCTCTGTTTTTTTTTGTTGATTATTTCCTCTTATGTGAGTCCTAACTGCTCTAAAAGCTAAAACAGATGTGCCCAATAAACGTAGTTGAAAATTTATTCTGTTCCCAATGCTGCAATGAGGCTGGGGTGACTTTTGTGACTTTATTGTAAGCTATGTAAATACTGCAAACAATGCAAACAATGCCATGTAACAAAATCTAGTGCCTTTGTCCCCCGAGTTAAAATGAGATTTCATGAACAATGAACCATTTTATAACACCTAAGTACTAAAATGGTCACATGCTAAGGTCACATGACCTTAAGAAATCCCATACCACCAATGTCTAAAAGTAAAAACAAAAACATGAAACACTGAGTAGCCTTCAACAACAGCTGCCTCTGTAATCATGTTGATTATAAAAGGAAATCATAGTTATCTCTCCTACTTGTTGGCTTAACACAGTCAAGTACAGTAAACACATTTTTTCCTGGTAGAAACAATTTTTATGTTTTCTTCTCACAAGAAGAGATAAAAAAAGTAATTCAATCTACTAAATTCTTGAACAGACCCAAGGTTGGTACATCTGTCATGAGGCTTTATGGTCTATTAAGTTCTCTTGCTGCTTCACTTATTTCTTTTAAAGTTGCAGGTCTAGTTAATTCTTTTCCGACTTCCACTTTTACTTTGAGAATGTTTAGTTGTTTCCAAAATGGGCTGTTTCTCATTCTGGTCCCTCTTGTGCATAGTATTTATTTGCGTACTTTTTCATAGCCTATTAAAGTCTGTTCTTTTTTCCTCATAGGTTTTCCCTTGCTATACCATATAGAGCTTTGAGTTTTGTCTTCTGTTAGCCTTTTTTAAGAAATTTGCCTGCTGTTTTTCACACAATTGCAATTCTGTTTCTGATATACTGTAAGCAAGTTGGAATTTGCCTCTCTTTATTATTGATTATTTTACTGTTTCTTGTTTGTCTTTTATTGTAATTGAGTCTTTTCAGCTCTCTAGTTTGCTCAGTGACTGGATCTGTTTCTTCGTGTTTCTGTCCTCTGTTGGTTCCCTTTTTCCTCCTCTATACCTCTAGTTATATAGTGTGGATGTTTTAACTTGCATAAGGCACAAAACATCAAAGGAAGCATGGTGCATATTTACTTTTTCTCATACTGACCCTCTTAACTAGTGCATGCACTAGTTGTAGTCTTAGATCCCTAAGTATCATTTTAACAGTAATATGCAGCATTCTGAATGACCCATATGTAATCGCTAAGTGTGGCATGAAACTTTGAAAATAAAGCATGGTAGGCAATCTATTTTGTTTGGGTTTTAATGTTTTGTACTTTTCTTTCATAATCTTACATTTAATTTTTCTGGATTAAACATAATAAACAGTGGCAATGAAATGACCAACTCTGAGATATCATACCTCAGGGAAAAGGGAATATTCTGAGGAATGGCAATTGCACACTTACCATATGTAAGCCTGGATTTTCAGACTTTCACTCTCCACGTGACTTGATAATGCAGGTCTCTTTCTTTCAAATAGTAACCTTTTCAATGAGGTCAGTATGAAAAGCATTTACACCCTATAGGGTCAGTGATGAATAATTGAAGTATTGAAATCATCCAGCATCAGTATCAATGGACCGGACACTGTGTTTGGATGCATACACTTAGCTTCCTGAAGAAGTTCAAAATTGCCAGCCAAGTCACAGATAAACAGATCATTGGGATTAGAAGAAAAGCTTCAAAACACACTGCCAGTACACTTCACATAAAAAATGAGATATGGACATCCCAAGCTGGGAGACAGGAGCAACCACATGAGCTGAGTGGTATTATAACCATTATCAGTGAGGGACCTGCATTGAAGGACACCACCTTGCTCATGAAACCAAAATACTGAGAGTTTAAGAAAGAAAGGAGAAGAAGCCTTGCTTAGTGTGCAACGTTTCCTTACGGGAACTTCAGTATATTTTATGGCTGGAGCTATGTGTTTAGAATTGGATTACTAAACCTCCATAGGACCCATCAGAGATCCATTGCAGAAGTCATCCTCAAACCAAAACCGTGACAGCGGCAACAGATTATTTTGACCTTTATAGCATCAACAGTCCTATTTAACATCAGCCTCTAATGAACATGTTAAATGGCGTTCTTTTCTACATGAAAGCCAAATGTATTTTTGTACTTACTGCAGAAAGTGACTATTTGGTAGCAAATTGAAAATGTTCACCTACTGGATTCATTAGACAGGAGAATTAAAAAAACAGTTATACAGAAGAGTAGCTCTACAAATATGGTAAAATGTTCACAGTGTACTAGAAAATTACATTATTTAACAATTCACACCTGCATTATTAGTTTTCAGTATTTTTACCTCAGATTTTTCACATACCATTTTTTAATGTCACTAGAGAAATGTGATAGAAATCATTATTAAATTACAGGATGAAAGGTGTTTTTGCATGACTGTTGCAGACTTATTTTTGACTGTATCTATAAGACCAATCCTAAAATAAAGATGTTTAAAATCAGTAGTCAGAATGCCAGACAAATTGACTATGTATTGTGTAGCACGTCTAGCACAGAAGTGCTTGCTGTATACATATTTGTGTGATAGCTAATCACAAAAAGTATCTTAATATCATTGAAACCATCTAGTTAAATTATAAGTAAAAATGTACCCACATAGAAATATAAATAAGAAGTGTGTCATTTTCATTGTAATTTAAAAGCACTTTTTACACTGCAGTATTTATTCCATGTGTCTCAAATCACAGGAAGTTTCACTTTCATACTATGCCCTTAGGAATTTCTAGAATTTATGTACTCATACTTTGTTATTAACACGTAAGGTACACTGATCTGTCTGCCAAATTCTGGATATGATTTGGGCCTTATAGGATGCTGCAGAATAAATACAAGATAAAAAACAAATAAGACATGCTAGTGGAGTACATAACAAACCACACATTAAGCAATAGTTGTGGGTAGCACACAAAAAACAAAGCTTATATTAGCACACAAAAGCTGCTGCTTTACTGATGTTAGGGTTTTATTATTTTCTGCCCTGTAAGTAGAGTTATCTGCATTAATTATACTGCAGACTCCACAAAGAAGGTTCGTGATAAAATAAATTATGCTTTTTCCTCTATTTGTGACTGCTTGAGAGATATCATAATACATCAACATCTGAGACTGATCTTTCTGTAATTGTCATGTATTTTCTCTGGTTGTCATTAGAAAATGCTCAGGAAAAAAAGGCATACAAATAAAAATCTTGACCAAAAAAAGAATCAAACCTCATATGAATATAGGGAGTTATTAAATGTTGATGCAAAACAGTATGTTTTACCACATTGGAACTGTAAAAAGTACAAGCACCTGAGAATTGGGTTGTGCAACTTCTGAACAAGTTTCAGAGCACATGTTATGTCTTTTTTCAAAATTCTTTTGAAAACTATGTGAAAATCTATACCTCTGAAATTGACAAACTACTATGTTGGTATATAGTATGAGTAACCTACTGGTGGATAAAGCTTGAGCTCTCGAGCTTCGACTGCCGAGCATCAACTCACTGATGATCAGAGTTCTTCAGCAGGAAATCACTGTAGGCGAGTTGTGCCAGAAGTTATTTCCTTTTTTGGGGGGAATTTCCCCTGTCTTCAAGTTGGTGCGACTGTGGTATATTATACATAAATTTGAGGGGGGCTTGTCCCACACAATAGGTGTGCACCCTGCAAAAAAGCCCAAACAAATGTTTTTTGGCACTATATTTGCAGCGATTGCAGTTCAGGGATTCCAATCCTTGGTGCACTGGCTTTCGTCTACTCATAGTGGAATGATATATTACACATGCAGCACTTTAGAACTTTCAAATGCTGCTATCCAGAGCTTACATGACAAGTTACAGTGGTATGCCCATAGTCTACAAAACTTTTTTATTCTTTGATACATAGCATGTACAACATTTCCAGGTTATGTGAAATATGTAGCTTTCTTACCCATGCAAACCCACTACTGTCTGTGCTATTTTTCTCCTGATACACTCTGCAGGGTCAGCTATAGTAGGCCATTTTCTACTGAGAAGTGCTAATAAAAGTAGACAATATAATACCACAAAAAAGTTAATAAAAAAATGTGCATGTACTGAGAAAGCTATTCAGGGTGCCTTGACCTACATAGAACACCTAAGAAATGACCGCTAGCATCAGGACTGCTTTCACTGTTTAATCTCAGACAAAATAAGTTAAAAGAGGAAAAGCATACCGATTACAACAAACCGGTAACAACACTACTGGATGTGCCTGAAGAAAAACATAGGGAATTACAAAGTAGATCTGCAGCTCTTTCATTTTAAATTTTTTCACTAAACACTGCCAAATTAAATCAATGTATCAGAATGTATACTGTTGAAAACTCCTTGACTAACTTACATTTGCTTCAAAATTGCTAGAGCCAGGAGGTAATAATTAATAAAGGTTGTGAGGCTTTGCCTTCTGCATTCCCGTGTTATTTTTAATTACCTTTTTGTTCTAGACATTTTGAATTGTGTAAGTTGGTGGAAGACTTTCCACTAATGTGTACTTTTGAAGTGTGCAGTTTTGATTAGCATTCATTTGTAAAATAACATTCACAGTGCAACTCTTGAGCAGCAGAAATACGTTCCTTAGATCCAAGCAAATGTGTTCTCTAAAGAATAAATGATTTTTTTTGCTCTTTCTTTAGTCTCCCACATATGTTAAAGCCAAATAACCAAGTCTCATGAAGTTTAATGGGAAAAAATGTCTAAAGCATGTTATATTAAAAAGCTTACTAACTGGTGTGTCTGAATAACTGCCAGTGTCCTTGACATGTTCATAGAAACCGTCTTTAATCTCTTGGTTATATCAGATAATCAACGCACAAACAAAAAAAAAGAAAGAAATAGAAAATACAGTAAGCAACATAAAATCTAATGGATATTAACAACTTTTGTAACAGTACATGAACCCTTTAGTGAATGCTAACCAGTTTCTTAACAGCACAATTGTAAAAATGCAACCTTATGACAATGCTAATAGACATTATATTCTCCAGAACAGCCTCTGTTTACTTGTATGTAAAACATATTTTAGCCTCACTGAATTTATTTTTCCTCATTAAGTTATTCAGTCTTCAAAACAGACTACCAATAGTCTGCTTTCTTAAATAAAATGGAATCTCTCAGCAATTACATGCCAACATTTATTGTTGTTGTTGTGGTTGTTGTGTCTTTCGGCTTTTCCCGGTTAGGGGTTGCCACAGCGGAACTCCGGTCCGCTAATGATTGGCAGTAGATTTTTAAGTACCGAGTTGCCGGCTCTGACGCACAACCTTCAACGAAAGTACACCCATTCACGCATGTCTCCACACAGAAGACGCTCTAGCTGAGAATCGATGAAACAGAAACCCAGTACTAAGAACACATATTAAACTTCGTTCTAAACTCTGTTTATTAATTTTAATGTGCATGTCATTAATTCTGTTGTCAAAAGATAAGGTTTAAAAGTGGTCTTAGCTCTCTTCAAGGCAGTCTAAACATTATGAGGAAGTCTTTGCTGTAAGACATCTGACTTAGTTTGTCAGCTCTCATTTGAGACACTAAAGGTGAGGTTCAGAAGCGTGCTGCCTTGCAGTGCAAGTATTGTACAGTAAAGTGTCAGCTGCATGAAATGGTGAGACATCCTCTAAAATGTAGTAATGAGGCAGGTTTTTTTGTTTTGTTTTTTTTTTTTTTTTTTTTACAAACAACAGTTTCCAAACAAACTGAACAGTACAGTGAAGGACTAGTGCAAGTGAGTGAGTGTGGGACACACACACACACACACATATGCACACACATATACATGTGTGTAGACACAGTCTCACACACATACAGCTCATACACAGACACACACACGCATGCAGGCCAACAAACGTATTGTCTCACACACATACAACTCATACACAGACACACACACACACACACGCACAAACATATATGGATCTACTTCTAAAGCTCAAAGTTTCAAAATTTCAAACTTCAAACATTCGAGACCAGAAGATCGAAGCTTTGAAACTTCGAAAATGAAATAAAAAAAAAATAAAAACAACATTTTTTTTTATATTTTTGCAGGGGGGCAAGCCCCCCTTCACCCCCCACACCCCCTACTAACTAAATATATCAACTCTAAGATTGCACTACAGTGAGGAAAATGTTAAATATCCTGTTCCACGCTGTACATCTATCTCCATTCAAAATGTTCAAAGTTTCAAAACTTTGGTCTTCTGGTCTTGGCCGTTTGAAGTTCGAAGTTTTGAAACTTCGAGCTTCTAAAGGGGATCTACACAAACACACACACACTTTACTTGGCACATCTAACCAAACCCTGTCATGCAGTAGCCACATTGCACTTATACTCTAGCTGTAAACTTCAAGAGGTGTAATATTTTATGATATACATCAACATGGTGCTCTTTATTTTGGTATTTTCATGTTTATTTTAAATGTTTTAAGTGCTTTAGTCCCATCTGTTTTTTTGTTTTAATTCACCACAAGTAAAACATTATTTGTTTTTAATGTATTAAGCAGTTAAACAAGTGAATAAAACTGAAATTGCATAAAAACAATTAGGCCATTTTGAGCTTCAGTGCCAAGAAGACATTTGATAGGGCAGACTGGGAATTCCTATCTCATGTGTTGGAGAGGTTTTGGTTCCCTAGGAGCTACATCAGGAGCAAAACAAATTAAAGTTCTCTTGTTGGAACCTTTCCAAGATAGCAGAAGGACATGACAAAGGTGTCCCCATTCACCAATTGGATTAGCTGATTATGAAAGACCTTTAGCAAACAAGTTAAAGTGAATGAGGGAGATAGGGTATGAGAACACTAACAATAAGAATACATGGTCATCATATGCAGACAAAAGTGATCTGAAAACTTAGCTGGAGCCTTTGTCTGCACGCCTACAAGTCTTTGGGAGAGATATCAGGTTATAGAGTCAATGTAAAAACTGATATCTTACTGATTAATTACCTAATTTCTGACATGCTTAACATTAAATATAACTATAAATGTCATCAGAAGGCAATCAAATACCAAGGAATACCCATAGCCAAAGTATGAGACACTGTGGTTAGGTTGGAATATGAGCACCTTGAGGCCATATGTAGCAGTTGTCTCTCTAGATGGATCAACCTGGGGTCTTAATTTTTATCAGAGGATTCAGGCAGCAAAGATGTTTATCTTGCTGTGTGTTCTCTACATATCTTAGGCACTCCCATTAGCATCACCAATAGTTTTTTACAAAAATCCTAGCAAACAAATTAAAGATTTTGTTTGGGTACATGGCCAGAAAAGAGTGTCTGGAAACTGTCAGCAAAAGAATTCATAGGTTTTGGTGTACTGGATGCATTGACATATGACGTTTTAGTGATTCTGAAATGCTTTTAGAATTTAAATAGCAGGAAATATGAGGCAGAATGGAAAAATATTTTGCTGCAATGTTGTCAGTGCATGCAAGGTCTTTAAAGGAACATTTTCAGGTAAGATCTAGGAATGGAGAGACTTAGACTTACAGAGAGCTCAATAAACTTCAAGTGATAGTTTATCAAACATTGAGGAAGTTATGCCAATGAAAATGAGTAAGACATAGAAATACAAGGACAGTTACATGGCTGCTTGCCTGCAAGGTAATAAAGACTTGATATAATGGAAACACTCAAGAGATAATGAAAAAAATAAAGGGTAATATAATGCCATGGACGAGATTAAGCTCAGAGATAGGAACTTACTTAAGTACACCAGTCTAGTTTCACAAGTTAACAAGCTGAAGACTTAAACTGTGCAGGAGCTGAACAGACCATAGCTTATTAATTGGATTATTGAGGCCAGAGGTAAAAATACAAGAAAAAAAAACACCTAATTATTAATATTTACCAAATCTTAAATGGAGTACAAATGAGGGAAGCTTCAAACTGAAGAAGGCTTGGAAGAGAGATCTAGGCACAAACAGTTGCCAGAACAAACCTGGGAAGAAATGTTCTCGGCAGTAGTTATGCCACCATCTGCTGAAGTTATAGATTTTTTGGGTGGCAATGCCTACACAAATATTTTTACTTGCCAGAGAGGTTACTAAGAATGTACCCATCTGTGAACTCAGCTTGCTAGAGATGTGGCCACGTTGTTCTGGTGGACTGGGGCAATGTCTTTGTAGAACAGACTGAACTTGATAATTTAAAAAAAAAAAAGAGTCCACAAGCTTATAGACCAGTTGTAGCAAAATAGGTTAAAGGTCAGGACTCCTCTTCTTTAATCTCTGAGTATCAGTGGAGGAGCTAGTTGAAAGTGGAGTAATCTTTGCTAGATAAGATGGTCCTCATTTTTAAGAAATCTGTAGCGAGGAAATGGAAGAGTCGGACCCCACCTTCTTTAAAGGAATTTGTGTAGATTATGAATGATTTGTGCAAGCAGGTAATAGGAGTAAAGGAAACAAGGGTAAGGGATAGGATGACACAGAAAAGGGACCCATGAATTTGCCTTATTCCATCTGCAAATCTGACTAGCGAAAATATTTCAGTGGGGAGAAATGCCATGACAGGTATGAAGTTGTAGAGTTCCAGTCCCTAGTTAAACCAAGATACTGGCAAACAGCAATTTGTTTCTTGTGTTGCTATCCCTCATTTCTATTTTAATACTCATTTTGTTTCTTTTAGACACATGAAATCCATGGCTATAAGACCACTTTAGCTTAAGTGTTAAGAAATGTTATAGAAATTGCAAATGTGAAGCAGTTGATTATAAAGGATGTTTTAGTGAATATCCCATTTTAACCAGGCTAAATGTTAGATATTTGTCCATTAAGCAAATAATATAAACTTAAATTAAAAAACATTAAGTTGCATGCAAATATATTTCAAACACTTCAAAAATTACAGAAAATGTACTAAATGTTTTTAATAGAAAATAATGTTTTGAAAACAGAGTTTTATTCCTGAATATCCTTACTGTTGGTGCATTGATGGAGTGTTTGTTTACACCACTGATACATCAAGGTTGAAACAGTAGGGGTCTGAGAACTGAACTCTGCTGAATTCCTACAGATTCACTGGAGGGTGTGAGACTACTTTTTCCACCTGACTGCTTACTGTTTGTCTGTCTAGCCAGTGTACGCTTGCTTAATCCTTAATTACAAGAGCCTGGTGAAAAGAAAGCAATAGTCTGCCTCATCAGACATTTGGAAAGGTCCTGTTTTCAGTTCATCTCAAAGAGGGCGGTGACAGCGCTGTAGTTAGTTCTGAAACTATGTGGAGTTTTACCATTGAGTATATTAGCGAATTACTAGTAACTGATTCCATAAGTTGTTTGTAATGCTCCTTCAAGGATCTTCACGTGTGGGTAGAAATGGCAAATCATGTAAATACCTGTACAACATATCTCCTTCTTTTGGAGAGATATTATCAATGTTGTATTCCATTTTGAGGTATGCAGCACTCACTTATCTGATAAATATGATTGTGACTAAGCCTCATAGAGTGACAGGTGGAAGTTTTATACATTTATGCTGTCCACCACTGGTTACAGCTGATCCATGTACCTTAAACTCTGATAGCAGTTTCACATGGTGCCCACTGACCATTTTTTGTTTGAAATCAGAATATAGTCCATGCCCACATGAAGTATTGTTTTGAATGCATGTCAGGTTATATACAGGGACTGGGGATTTTAAATGGGCCATATCTTTACCGTTATCAGGGTGCAGACTTTGTGTAACATTAGTACCCAGAGACAGTAGTATACTAGTATCACCCCAGATAGTTCTGGGAGGTGATTGTGAAAGTGTACCTTGTTACTCTCCTCTCTTAGCAATTTACATTTAGTGTACATTTCCCTGAAAAAGTTTAAGGGATCCTGAGATATGAACTTTGACATGTTTTCTATTTTAGCATATCTCTTAAGCATGGATTTTATTATTATTAATATTATTATTATTATTATCATCATCATCATCTAGCTCTGAGATGTCTATGATGTGCCTCTACATTCATTAAATAGCAGAAATATAAACCATCAAGTGAAAGGAGAGAAGGGATGGAGGCCTAGTTCAGTGTGCAATGTGTACTGTGAATGACTTGTAGGTAAGTAGCCATCACACCAAAGAGTTGTGCCCTTTGGTGCCATGTCCATTCCCCTTCCCCCACTAAACAAAGACTAACTTATGGTAATTTATAGCTACTGTCAGTGTACATATAGTATTGATATTATATGGATTAAAGCTGAGGAGCCATTCATGTGCAAGCTCTTTCCAAAACAGTCATCTTCCTCCTGTAAGGAGATTGATAAATCAGGCCAATACTGTGAAGGCTTATAGCAGAGTTGGAATGTGGATCTATCTTTTTCATCAGTACTCAGTGAAGTCACTACTGCAGTGGTGGTGCTGCGGTAGTGTTGTCGCCTCACAGTAAGACGCTGTCCGGTTCAATTCTCAGCTAGAGCGCCTTCTGTGTGGAGACATGCATGAATGGGCGTGCCTTTATTGAAGGTTGTGCGTCAGGGATGGTAACTCGGCACGTAAAAATCAACTACCAATCATTAGCAGACCGGAGTTCCACTGTGGCGACCCCTAACCGGAAAAAGCCGAAAGACACAACAACAACTCAGTGAAGTCACTAATAGCAATAATGCAGGATTGATATTTTCAGATACCTGTTTGAGCATGTCATCTATCCTAAGAGATAAGATGCAACACTCTCCCTCTCTCTCTTTGTTAATATTTTCTGATCATCTGTAGCAAGTTTTGCAATAATTGTTTTTGTCTATAGTAAAATTTAAATGAAAATTGCTTATGAAAGTTGCCCTTTACTTATAGGAACCTTCTAGTTTTACAGGTATGGTCAAACCTAAAAAGTGTTCAACCTTTTAATGAAATTTCATTATCTGGAATGTGTGACTTAAATCACTTCCTTATAATGTCCAGCAGAATAAATGTCAGCAAGTGCCAGTTTGTTTATTGTAAGCACTATACAAGATAATACTTATGAAGCATAATGAATGCGTTAGTGTTGCACACATTTATCAGCTGGCTCATTAAGCACTCTTTTTGGTGTACAAAGGCATTTATTTCTTTTCAGCTTGTAAGTGCTCCTGTAGCTTTATGAGCCATGTTTACTTTTTTTTTTTGGATACCAGAAAAAGGTTTCATACTTAAATAAGATACTTAGTGGTAGCGGGAGTACAAGGGTTAAAGTTCCTAATTTTCTATGGCACCTTGTGCCCTCATCTACACTGCCACTGCAAGTGACAGTCTCACCTATAATAATTAAAGTAGCTACATTAAAAAAAGGAAGTTAACATGGATGTTTTCAGTGTAATAGCAGTTTCAGTGGACATCTGTTTGGGTTATATGTACAACTATGTTTTATTTATTTATTTACTTACTTTGGGTTAGGTCTGCAGGCAGGGCCAAACATAGGCAAAATGGAACACTATGCAAAGGAATCCTTGTGCTGTTCACTGGAAAACCTCACCCTCCCAGTGCCTGTCTCTCCTTATTAATCTCCATCCTGGCTTCTCCACACCATCCAGATGACCTTTTTCGTGTTTTTTCAAACTTTCTCTTAATTTTCAGCATTTTCCTCCTTTCTTTCAACACACACCAACTGGCCAAGACTGCACTGTAAAAAGTGGTGGAAATAACTGAAATAAGCTGGGGATCTTGGACCAGTGGATCCCAAAAGCCATGTAATTCTAGATGCTCTGAGGTACATTTTAGAAACTTTTTCCTATGTATTTATCCAGTGATTGCCTGAACAAAAATAATGACTAAGGAAAGAAATTCAGTCTATTTTTCCTTTCAAGGAAGAAATAAGTTGTGTTCAATGCTTAATGTTCATAGCTGTCAAAATACTAGCTCCAAGTAAAATAAGAAGGCAAATTATTGTGAGGACACACAAATCATATCTGGGAATAGAGCCTGACCTCTAATCCCCTTCAAAATGATAGTCACCTTCAAAGTACCTACTGGTGTTTGACTATGGTGAAACTGAAAGAAAGAGCGGCCACTTTCATATATTTAATGCTGTTACTGTCATACACGTACAGAGTATCCTCCTCACCCCTACCAGCAAAAGACAGACACCTTCTGTGTTGATGCCAGACTGAAATAACAGTGAGAAAAATAAGTGAGAGCAGTAATATATTTCAACTTGTTGCTGTAAGATGTATATACACAAAATGTCTCCTTACCCCTTTACCAAATCCACTTGTATACATGTCTGACTGTGAGAAAAGTCCAACTTGTTGTTCCTGGAGCATACAGTCCCATTACACAAGCTGCAGTGATCTTCTGTTAAAACGTCTTACATTTGGATGGAAGGAAAATTAAGGAATAATAACTGCACTGTTCCAAGCCCCCACACAAGGAACAAAGACCTTCTGTTCACACCTCTGGGCACAAATACTTTTATATAAGGTGTGACCCAAGGTAGGAGTTGACAATGTGTCCACTCCTAAGCCTTTGTCAAAATGTATTTAGGCAGACTGGAGTGTAGTAGCTGGTAGACTCCCTGAAACTCTGAGAGTCTAGATATTCTGTGATGCATTATATGCCTTCTTTTTCAGGATATCTGCTAAGTGCTCTTTTTTCTGCTACCCAGAAAATTAGGCAAGTATCTATTGCATGCATTCAGTTATAAAAATTGGTGATATCCCGCTGCCACACACACACACACACACACACACACACACATACACACACATTGTATTCTTGCCTAAGGGAAGATTGGAGGAACTCTAATTCACCTACTACACATTTGTGGAGTGTTGGATGTTAATGACCAGTTGTTTTCAAACAAATCCTGCCCAAACCATCAATAGTCACTTATTGTGCACAGTGGTGATATCTGACTGTGATAGAAAGGAGAATTAATTATGGCCAATACGTTACCCTTAAACACACTTCATCACCTCCTCCCAAAACCACAGACACACATGCAAGCATAAGTCACAACAATGATCATTTTACAATTTATTTCAAATATAGTATATTTGTATGATGTCAGTCCTACCAAGACAGACCATTGACTGTTTAAATATCATCAAACATATACAACATAAAAGTCACTTTTATCCACAGATGGTCTCTATGCTCATTCAATTTCAGTCTTATTGACTATGTCCACCTCAGATATCAAGCAAAGCCCAATTGATAACTATTTAACTTGATCATGACAGCAGGATCAATCATTTTCGTCAACAGGCAACCCCCCTATTCAGCAATTACAGCCAGTTTGTTGGCTGTATGTATCTCAGACATCTGATTGATGTAAAAGTAATAATAATAATAATAATAATGATAATAATAATAATAATAATAATAATGCATTAATATATTTCAAATTTGTTTCACACAAACACACAGAATCCACAGTTTTCTGGCTTACTTCACACAAATGTGCACTAGTCCTGCAAATTCAGATTAATGGTTTAAACATAACAAACAACAAAAGGTTCAGTCACTGTCCTCAACAGACAGCCCTACTCAGTGATCGGAGCAACACAGAAGTAACTGTAATAAAATAAACAAATAAAATAAAATGAAATAGTGAACATGGTAATGTATTTCAATTCTGTTTCACAATACTTTAGCCTTACTTTTACAATGCTGTTCACTGCCTATAATATCTGGTTACATGCCAGGATTAAAAAATAAAATATTCCTCCCTATGAATAATTATGTCCTGTTTCAAATGTAACCATGACATTCACTTTCCTATTTTAAATTTGCTAGCTTTCCACTCCTTACCATCCCACCAATGATCTAGACAATGTCCTAGATTTGTTATCTAGAATGTGAGCAGGGCAAAGTGGAAACCCTTTAAATTGAGCTGCCAGGTCAAGTGCACATCACCTCCCTCAAAGGGTGCCTCAGCCCACTACTTTGACCAGGGTACATAGACCATTTAGTTATTTATGTATGTTGTGATGGCCTCTCTACTCTGGGCCAGTAATAAAGGAGCCTCAGTCCTCACCACTGACACCAGTGATGGACAGCCACAAAAACATGAATTAATTTACCCAGTATTTTTCAAAAATCAAGCACAATTTCCCCCAGAAGCACACAGGGAACATGCTCCAGACCTGGGACTAGACTGTCTGCCTCTCCAGATCCCGAACAAGACTCACTTTGGAGCACTGTGTCCCAGTTCCATGTAGCTGACACACCCACACCTGTGTATTTGATTTTCACACACACACACACACACACACACACACACACACACACACACACACACACACACACACACACACACACACTCCTGAAAAGGCTGGCACAGATTTACAAGCTGTCCATGCTATAAGGTAACCACACTGCCACCCGTGCTTTTACAAGGGTATCCAATTTTACTGATTAAAATTAATACTAATATAAATGGTAGAGTGTAACCAAAGCAGCGTGGTTTTTTTCGGACTGGCCAGGACATCACTAAAACAAGCATATGTACTCTCAAGATGTTAAAAATATTCTCTAAAAGACCAGCCACAATGAAAGGTATAAAATATTTAATAATAAATAATAAAGTAGAAAACATGAGAATGCTAAATATCTAAGTACAGTCATAGGATGTATAAAAATAACACAGTGGGACAGATTCACACAGATGCAGAAAAACAATACTTAACTAGTCTCACTGTATTTCCTGTCTGTCTAAAGAATAACTGTTCCCTAGTTAACTTAATTAATATAGCAAGGCACGATGAGATGCTGGGATGCTTACTTCTACAAGGCAAGGTGAAGAGCTTCAAAGTAAAACTGAACTGACTGTGATGTGACATAGATCTTTTAAATCAGATTCCAAAGAAAACAAAACAAACTTCTGTGTGAGTTCCATCCTCTGAGGGCTGGTTATAGAATGACATCACATTTGATCACCTGACTCTTGCACTATACACACTCAGAACTTTGCTAAGATTTGTTGCAGTATCTAAAAGCTATAGAATTTCAAAAACTTCTACTCTTCCCTTTCAGAATTCTTTGTTTAAACATATACATTTAATCAGTTATAATAACACTGTTGATACATTTTTAACACAAGCATCTGTACAAATCAGTGTGGTAGTCAAATGACACAAAATTCTCCACAAACCTCCAGCCATCCAAGCTGGCACATGCCACATATGCACTGCCCCACACTCCCAGGCACAGATGTTAACACCTGACATCATCACGTGTTATGTAAAAAAACACTACAATTATGTTCTTTACTTAACATAAATACACAAATGAATACATTTAAAAAGCTCTCCAAGCCAAATGATGCCCTTGCTGACCATCTTGTGTGCCAACATGTAAGACTGGCCATGGTCCTAGGCAGAGTCCATCTTCTCAAAGTATTCCAGTGCTAGACTTATAGAGCTTTTAAATAAACATTTTTTTTCAGAATGTTAGACATCAAATGTATACACAGGCAGAAAGACATTTGAATCACAATATTTTATAGCTTGTAAATGAACACCAACATGTTGTAGACTTTCGCAGCAATGAAGTTAACATACAGAGCACAATCTGGCTAAGTAGTTCACAATGGTGCATCCAAAAATAGCTTGTAGTTCTCTTTTTTGGCTAAGGTGTACTTATACTAATAGCTGGAACAGGACTAATGGAAAGTGGGGCTAATAATAATGGCATATTACATCCACTTATATATAAACTAATTTTATCTGGCCCTTTTGGGGAGGGGAAATGCATCTCACTAACCTGCTGTAGACTCTGGTCCAGTAATCTATCTGAGCATTGGTGGGTTATCTGGAGTATGGTTGAATGAAGTAGCTGTGAGTATGCTAGCTCATCTTTTTTGGGGAAATGTGACACTGCAGTATTCCTTTCTGGTATTTGGTGCACACAGAAGCAAATGCAATTAATGCCATTATTTTGTATAGAAACATTCCTTACACATTTATATACATCCATAATGGTTTTCACTATTCTTTACTTTAAAAAATAAACCCTAAAGTTTTTTTATGCAATTTGTGCAAAATTTCCTTATTGTTTCCCTAAATGTTACCATAATTGCACTGTAACACATAATAATAGAAATACACAAAAACAAAACAGGCAGTGCTATTTATATGCCAATCTTCTAATCTCAAATGTTCTATACACATGGAATTAAAGACAGGCAGTGAAGTTATGATTTAGATGTGCCAAAGTCAAATTTCCCTTACTCAATAGGAATACTACCTCATGTCTCCCCTGAAAATAGACCATATGCCTAACCCAGAAAAGATAAATAAATAAATAACTGACCACACTGTCTCCAGGCCAACATGGGATATAATGACATCTGAGGTTTGGGATGCTAAAGAAATAATAATAATGACTCCAGCCCCCACACAAGTACAGCAACTTTCTGCGAACACTTACGAGCAGGTCTGGTTTTAGATTAGGTGAGGTTCAGAGCAGAGGTGATTACTAAGCCCGTGTCAAAATCAACTCTGCAGCTTTGGTGTGTGGGGGTTGTGATGACCCACCACTGCCAATCAGTAATCAATGAGCCTCAATCCTCACCACTGGCAACAGTGGGGAATGTTCACTGTGAGGATAACAGGTACATAAACAGTATTTCCAGATGCAGCTCTCTGCATCAAGTGCAGTTTCCTTTAATAGCACACATAGACCACAGTCAGTCCAAGGCTGGTTTTTCCCTCTTCCTCCAGATCCCCAATAAGACTCCCCAGTGGCACAACTATAGAGTTGAGATCATAGCTGAGTTACTAAGCCAAGACCTCCAGGACCCTCTCTGTCCAACCAGTGCTTCATGCCCCTGCCCAAGTAGCTGACACTATTGATTTACACACACACACACACACACACACACACACACACACACACCTGGGAAAGGCTGGCACAGGTTTACTAGCTATACCCCCTTCTGCCCAGACTGTAAGGTAGTTACCACTGCCAAAAGTCACTCCTTATCAACTACTTTAGGGGCCTTAACAAAGGGTATCCAATTTTACTGCATAATATTAATACTAATATAAATGATAGTTTGACAAGATCAAGACTATTGGGAAAGGCCATCACAGTGTCACCAAATAAATATGCAAGTACTCTCAAAACGTAAATATCTCTACACAGATCAGGCACAATGAAAGGTTTAAATATATTTAATAATAAATAATAAAAGATCAAGACAATACTAAATATATATTCACAGTGACATCAGAGTTCAAAACCACAGGAAATATTTAAAATAACATTGCAGTACAGGCTTACAGAAATAAAGAAAAACAAAATCTAAACTAAGCTTCACTATATTGCTGACTGAATCTAAGAGAGTTTCTATACCTTAATAACTTACTTAGAGCAAGGCAGATGTGGTGAATGGGTCTTGTTGTTGTTGTCAGGTCCAAGACCAAATGCAAAATGCTGTGTCTCACTAAGAGACATCTCAAAATAATATCTGAAATATTACTGCTGGGATAGCTTGCAGAATGACATAATTTCTGGTCATCTGACATAGTTCCCAGGCAAAACCCCCACTGCTGAAGCTGGCAGTATTTAGCATCTACCTGTAAAAATATTCATACAAGGGCTTTTGCTCAGATCTTCGGCAGATACTGGAAGTCGTAAAACAATTGCATTCCTTCATGCTTTCAGAGTAACAGCTAGTTCACCCCAAAGACAATACAGAAAGCTTCCTAGTACAGACTTTGTGTCTCTGGCTGCATTGAAGCATCTTTATGGCCTAGCCTATAAAGTAATTTAATTTCAGATATTTTTTATTAAAGTTTGCTGGACTGAGGTTAACCCTCCAGTTTCCTCTGTTATCATATACATTTAAACAGTTACAATAGTGCATGTACATTTCTGTTCTCTTCCAGCAGGACACACTGTGGAAGCATTTTAAGCACAAGCACTTTACAAATACTTTTGCAACACAAACTTCTGTACAAAGCAGTTTGATATACACATGACATACAGTTCTAATACATTTATAAGACAATCAACTTATATAAATTAGTTTGATATTCACAAATGACATATAATTATTTACACAATTCCATTAGCTGTGCTGGCAGTATCTCCTTTTGTCACAGAGGTCACCAGACCCCAGAAGTTCTGAAGGTATGGGGATTCTATGATGCATGTATCCCTTATTTTTTGAGAGATGACTCAAACTAAGTAAAAGAAAACAGGATTAGTTACTTTCATCCTGGCAACCTTCTGCAAGCAATTATAGTTTCTTCTATGTACAATTCAGACATCTGATTGTGATTAAACAGGATGGATGACCTTGTAATGTATTTCATCTTTATTCTAAACAAATATTTGTCAAACTGTAAAATATTGTACTTCGCTTCACATAATCACATTAGCCCTGTAAAGCACGTCTTGCATCTTCTTTTTCACAGTGAGTGTAGTGGGGAGTGGTACTTCAGTCCAGTTAATTTGACATTCACTTCACATCATATCAAGTTTAAACTTTGCAAGGCCACAGGAGCAAAGACCTCAAAACATTCAAATATAGGTGCAAGGACAACTGAAGAGAGTTGAATTTTTAATTTAATTATACTGAGAAAATGTGACAAAATTGGGGACATGCTGTAGAGATTGAGGAATGGCGTGGTGATTGTTATTACTGGTTGTAAGAATTACGTAGTTGCCATATTGTTTTATTTTACCTATATTACATTTCTTAGCAATTGGACCAGTGACTTTACACCTTGTATTGCAGTCTACCATATTAATTAGATATGCATCTTAGATACTTTGTTCTGTGTCAATGTCCTCTTCAAGCTCAGTTTCCATTATGGAATCCCATACAGCCCATTTTACACTATGGAGTTCTGTTCCTGGTGATTTTTCTTTGGGTTTCCATTTTCTAGCTATAGCTTGCTAGTATCAACACTAAAGAAAACAACGCTTTCACCTTTTTAATACATATTATTCTATATCTGCTGAACAAAAAATTCTCTGTACTGAAGTTAAATTTTCTTCTAAGAATAAATCTTAGCATATTATTTAAGGTATTGTTTTACTAAAGCAACTCAGTACATTGTCAAAACATATGTTCCCAAGAATCTCTTTGTGATTCATCATATCTCCAGCATAAGCTTCTTGTCAGCAAAAATATTTTTTCAAGTCTTGTAGGGGTACAGAAATATTTATACAAACATTTCCATTCAAAAAGTTCTATACCTAAGCCATATTTCCTTTATTTTATTTAATTGCCCACTATATGCTGTTTTTCTACACTGTACCATCTTTGCAAGTGTAATATTGCCTTATAAACTCTACATATTATTCTTTTCTGGCCTGACATTTCTCTTCTGGTCTCAATTATAAATAAAATCTACTATTTGTTGTTTGACATAATTATAATACAAACTTGGTATATCTTCTTTGACATTCTAACATTAGACCACTACATGCAACTTAATGTGAGTTCAATAAAACTTAAGTTTGTCTAGCTTCATCTTATATTATTACCTTATCTCCTTTTATTATCTTCTCTCATAGTCTCAGTTCTGTTTTCTTTCTTTTCCAAATGTTCATTCTACTTTATTCTGTGCTTTCCTTATATGTAGTATAACTTATTGACGTTATTCTATTTTTCCAATGTTTAACATCCTTTAGCATAAAGAGTTAATAATGCTATGTGTATAAGGCTATGTGTAATGATTGTTATATTCATTTCCTACATCTGCTCAAATACCCACATGTGATTCTATCACATGTGGGCAGGATCACATGTTTGATCCTGACATTACTTCCTCAGACTATGCCTTTAATATTCTTCTATTTGGGTATACACCATATACCCTGGGATTCAATATCACCTACACAAAGTGTACACCATTCTGAATGAACAGACAAAACAGGCATAACTCATACCTTCTTCCTCCTAATTTTAGTTTTCCTACTAATTTCCTTGCCACTTTAAATATTGAGGGGGATTCATAAAGGTTTCCACAAAGAGCAGACTATATGTACACTTAGTGTAATCTTTCTGAATGAATAGAAAGCACAGAAATGTGGTAGGGATGTTCTTGAATACATATCCTATTCACTTAGTGTAGGCATTATTGAATCGGGCCCATATTCTGTGCCCTGAATCAAATATATTAATCTCAGTTGCATGGCCTTATAATACGCCTCCAGTCAAGGAGTTACAAATTTTTTTTATTTATTTATTTTTTATTTTAGTTTACATTTGTAAACCCGGGAAAGTCCGACTTGGAACGAGCCAGTTTTCAGCGGAGGCCCGGGGAGAAATGCTCTAGATGCATGTCTTTGTTCCATTGTTGGTATCGGTTTTTCCCATTGCACTCTTTGTCTTTTGTTTTTCCAAAGAAACAACTTCATTTTCTTTTTCATATGTTTCTCTATCTGATCTCTAATCTGAAGGCATACCCCAGCCTAAGCAGAAGTACATCGATGACATTGGCTTCTGGAGTTAAAAGATGAGACATTTTATAGGTTGTTTTTAGTTGGGTTAGTATTTTTTTGAGAATTAAACTTTGATGTGTAGGAAGAAAGATAAACTCTGTTGCAAGGTAAAATTCAGACATGAATATTGCATTATTACTGGTAACTTTTGTCAAGCTGAGTCTGATAGAGAAATGGATGAATCATTGATGAGTCTTTGTAGGGTACCTAACAGCATTGATGTTTTCTGAGTGTTGACGGAAAGTTAATTCTTTTTATCCAATTCCAAAGCAAAGTTAAATCGTTTTGTAATTCAAAGCACAACAAAGCAAAATTATTTTGTAAAGTAGAAATAATGCTTGTTGCAAATTTGTTTACTTTGATAATGACTAAATCATCAGCACATAGTAGGCTATCATACTACGTGTGTGCTGCAAAGTATAACATCATGCAGTTAGAATAAGTTCATGGTTTGAGATGTTCTATATTCTGATACTGTGGGTTACAAGAGGCAGGGTTTTTTTCTAGTAAGACATGATATTTGTATCAGATCACAGTAAATAAAAACTGATGATGCTTTTAATGCACTGTGGGATTTCAATTCAATGTGTTCTTAGGGGATGGGATTTTTTCTAGGATATATTCAGGGCAACAGAGTTGTTTTACTTTGTAGGAGAGGGATTTTAATTTTAATTACTCTAGTGGAAGGTAGTGGTAATATATGGATATCTGTTTGTGATTATATGATCTTAATCTGATGCTATGTTTTTGAATCTGTTAATAATTGAAGTGCAGTATCAGAGAATATAGTTAGGTATGTATGAGTAGAGTCGTTTTGTTGTTCGGGATTCATGGTGCCACCTGGTTAGCCTGGGTTCTTAGGGACAGGGTATTGGGCAGGAGAAACTTTGATGACTATATGTAATTTGTGAGGTGTGCTGGGAGATCTACTTTACAAACTCGAAGTTTCAAAACTTCAAACTTCAAATGGTTGAAACCATAATATTGAAGTTTTGAAACTTCAAAGTTGTAATTAAAAAAATAAAAACAAAAAAAAATGTTTTACATTTTTTCAGGGGCGAAAGCTCCCTGTACTCCCCACACTCCCTGCTAAATAAATAAACCAACTCTGACATCGCACTACAGTGAGTAAAATGGTAAATTTCCCGTTCCGCACTATGCAGCGATCTCCATTCAAAACGTTCAAAGTTTCAAAACTTCAATCTTATAGTCTTGACCAATTTTAGTTTGAAGTTTTGAAACTTTGAACTTGTGAATGGAATCCATGCTGGGTACTGTAGTTAAACTATTTTGCTGTAGACAGTGGAATGCCACAGACAGGGGGCAGTTTTTCATTCCTGTGGTGTCCGCCATTTCTCCAAAGTTGTATGACTGTGGAATTAGTATAATCAAGTAAGGGAGGTATGAGGGCCCAGACTGACCCCCACAATAGAATGGCATATGGTGGCTACAGGCTTTAGTTTATGTCTTTTACTGGTATTCCTTCTTTTCCACTTAGGTGTGCAGTATGGAGGCAGTGGCAGATGTTTTAGATTTATTCTTCCTATATGAGGTGATAAGACAGAGCAGCTACTAAGATAGTTCCACAGGACATGACAGAAACAGTCCTGAGACTATCTCAGAAACTGTCTGACTTTATGACTACCTCTGTGGAAGACATGTTTCATGGACTTAAGCAAGAAAGAGGCTATGATTTTGTTTCAGATAGAGAGTACTGGTGAAGGACTTTGACAGAGGAAGAAACTGCATTAGAAATACAGGATGGAGGATGTGGAAAAGTCCATGTAGTTGAGGACTGGCTTTGTGAATTGTGAAATTTGTGTGGCCTGTTTAAAGGAAGAGGTTTGTGATAATTTATCAGCATACATTAGACAGTTGAGGAGAGTTTTAATCTGAAGGTTTTACTTTTTGAAAACAAAAGTCTGGCAGTTTATTAACAACTGGAATTTTATAAGCATAGTTAATATGGATCTCAAGCTTCTTATGAAAATTTTAAAGAACAGAATAAAGTATGGTTGCTCAATATTGTTAGCCCAAAGCAGACATACATAGTTTGCATTTGTTGAAGGATGTGTTTGAGAAAAGTTTAAAAGATAAATCATCAACCTTTGGATTAATGTTGGACCAAAACAAAACATCTGAATATGTCACTGATGGATTAACTACAGACTTCTATTGTTGGTATTCTGGGAAGGAGCTATGGTCAATGGAAGTCTGAGCCACTCATTCAGCAAGAATGCTGATGTCTTATCCTCTGTTGTAAATGTGAAATAGTTTATGGTGTATTTTAACCTTTTTATCACACAGACTAGATATCAGATGTAGTACAGGCATGATGGGTTTCAGGGTGGCTGATACTACAGCAAAGAGTATACTGGGTCTTAATCTTGGTTCCACTTACTGCATGAAGTTCAACTGACAGGAATGGATGGAAACTGGTGAATCTAATGTTAAAGTTATAAGCAGGGTTTCAGTCAAGGAAAAGAAAAGGCCCTGCCTTCATAAAATCCCTATAAACTCCTTTTAATTTTCAAGAAAAGATGGTCGGTATTATTTTAGTTCAGCTGGAAGCAAGGCTAAAGGAGATATTTATGGGTCATCTGGGGTAATAAGGCAACTTTGATGAAGCAGAGTATATTGTTTTTGTAGGAAGAGCCAGATTATTGTAAAATTGGGCCCTAAGCAGGTTGATGGATTGGGGCCCCCTCCCCTACAGTTCCCCTATCCTTCCAGCCATTCCAACGTCGCCTTACTTGGCTATTTCTCACCATTACCATAAACACTGTTCAAACCTGTCAGTGCATATATATTGGCTTCTTTACTGCTACAGTGATTAAAGACATTTGGATTTAATTTAAATCTGTTATTTCAAATTTTATAGTGCAAACACAGATAGCCATTTGCTAAGCAAAGCAATACAGTCTCAGAATGAAAACAGACTTGGCATGAACAGTAAACTTCTCTGCCCTTGAAACAGCATTGAAACCCACATTCAAAGAAAATTCATCTGGTCAGTGGCAGATTAAGTTTAACTTTGGACTTTTTTCAAACCTTAGACCTCTTGCACACATTTTCAGGACCATGCATACATGCATGTTTTCTTATGATTCACCTTTTCAATTGTATTAAATTATATTCCTTGTATAACACAGCACAACTTGTTAGAGTATCTTTTAAATTTGTAGTTTTGAACATTTTTCCAGTAAGCAATAAAATAAAACACATGAACCAATAATGACAAAACTACCTATTTCAGAACATTTCATTCATAAAAGGCCACTCAAACTTCATTACTATCCACCAATATCAGTCAATATGCACAAACACAATCTCTACAGAAATAAAAGTCATCTGAATGATTCCACATTAAAGAAATATGTAACTAATGAAGAGGTTGCTGCTGGCAAACAACTTTACATTTCAGTGTTTCATCTACAAAGTCAGTGTTTACTGCCCTTTAAGAATAAATTGCCTATGTTACATTAAAAACAATTTGTAAACTGGTAATATTGCAATAAGGAGTGAATGGCACTATAATAGATTCTTAGTTACTAGGCATCACATTCAAAGGAGGACACGCTCAGGAATACAGCACCCCCTCCTTAAGGTATACTGCAGTATCAGCAATTCATCTACATGGTCTGGGAATAGAACCCACAGCCTTCTACACCAAAGGCAAGTTTAAAACCTTTCATGCTATTAACACTGCTTTCCAATTCTGTACACAAATACCGATGGCCATTTGCTAAAGAAAAAAGTTACACATTGAAAACAGACTTAGCTTGAGCAACAGTAAACTTCACTTCCTTGGAAACTCACAATTCATTGAAAAATGCATTCAAACTCACAATTCCTTAAAAAATACACTGAAACTTTTGAGCAGTCTGGTAGCTGGTGTAGAGAAGCAGCAGGAATGTAGATATGCATGCACAGACACAGAGTGTGTTCTTGAAGAAGAACGTGAAATGTAATTTTTATTTTTTTAAATTAAATGTTGTGGCAACCCCCCCAGCCAGCAGGTCTCTCCCATCCAGTGGGCCCTAGGCAAATGCCGAAGTCGGCTAGTGCTTGATATGGCTCCATTTACAGGGTAAAACACAAGTCATGCATTCAGATAAAACATTAAACTAAGGTCCCATTTGCCTGAGTTGGTGGTAGTTCAGGTGGATGTAAAAGATCCCATGGCATGTATTGGTTAATCTTATTTGTCTGAGTATCTGATGAACCCATGTAGTGACCATACACAATCATGTTGTTTCAATAGTTGAAGATTGCTAATACACCACATTCGTAAGCATTTTTTCCAAAATAGTTGCACCCTTGGATATTCTAAAATGGCATGCAATAAAGTTTCCTCATAAGAATAAATGGAAAAAAAATCTCTCAGGATAACATTTATATTTCATCTCTGGGAATCCTAAGTGAAAGACCTGCTCTGGTAGACTTTTTATTTGAGTCTAGAACAGAAGCTGCTGTTAAAAAGGGATAATTAGTAGGGCATATAAAATATTGCATAGTAAATATAGAAATCAATCAGAGAAGGGGAGAAAAGATTGGGAAGAGAGACTGGAAGAGTAATTTGCAAGGGAACAATGGGAGGACATATGTTTGGCTGCCAAGTATGCAACAAAGTCCAGAAAGTTTAGAATTTTTACAAGGAAGTATATCCATAAGTATTTTTATATGCCAAGCAGACTTCCAAGAATTTTTCCTCAGACAGATATCAAATGTTGGAGGTGTGATTAGGAAGAATGAGGTAACTGGGAACATGTAAATAGCTGAAAGATTTTAAAAAATTACCTAGAGAGTACTGTCTCAGAGATATTGGGGAAGCAAATGGCTATAACTAAGGAAATGATTCTTTTGAGCCAGGACGCAGGATCTCAACTGCCTAGACATACTACAGCCTTATTAAGTTTAATTCCTTTTCTGACAAAAAACACAATTACTAGAAAATGAAAATGAAAATTCAAACCAACTTTATTTGAAGTATTGAATATTGTAAAAAAAAAAAAAAAGATAAAAGAACAGAAAAGGGATCTTTAAGAAAGGAAGCCACAAATTACATAGAAATAAATTGCAATTGTGAGAACAATATATGCAGAATAATGTCCAGGAAGTGGAGTGAGGTTTAAGGGAAGGCAGGAATTGAGTTATTTATTTAACGTTGGACTCAAAGGCAGTATATATACAGAAAGGGAACATAATATGTATAATATGCATAAATGGAAAAATGTTAATATGGTTTGTCTTCTTTTCTATATCTTAAGTGATACTTTAATAAAGGTATTTAAAATAAAACATTGATATTTCATCCCCTCTTTAACTGTGAGTTTACCTAATAACAACCTTCACAAAAATCTCCCCATTCCAATATGTATTTAAATCTTGTTTACTGTGTGTAAGTCCCTCACTAGTTTTCTCATGGATGTATTATAAAATAGTTTCCCATTATTTCAACATAAAAACTTCATCTTGCATTAAGTAAGGATGGCAAAAAGAGACCTTACAGTCTCTAAGTCTTTTACACACCATCCCTTGTTCTCCTTTAACTGAAAAAATGTTTCATTTTACAGTGTCAGTAACATTTACACTATAATTCTGAGGAAAGTTAAGACTGAGTATATTAGAGGCTTCATATTTCAACTTGGAAAGAATCTGATATAAATATAGAATGTAATAAAACTATCAGGTTAGTCAGACCTAACTCACCCTATGCAACAAGGCCATATAATATTCCTTATTGTATAACATCCACGCGAAAACCCCTTATAACTGAAAAATATAAAATCAGCAGTCACATCTCTAATGAAAAATGAAACTCATAAAGTATATTTAAGTAATTTAATTTGCCGAAAAAACAGAAAGTAAAATATATGCCTTCTTCCTAAAGGATAACCAAAAACCTTTCCAGGCACTGAGAATATTTTATAATGTCTCAAGTTTTTCCTTTCATTGATTAAGAATTACTTGCTCCTTGACAAAAATTATGCCCCAAATTTTTATACTAATACTACAAAAAAGTATATCATAAATCACAGCACCTTTCACAAAATAATTTCATTTAGTTTTATTAATGGCCAATCCCATTGTCTGAAAAAAAGCATTAAACTATCTAAGGTTTGTCTAATCCAAACAATATTTTTTGCAAATACCAGTACATAGTCTGCATAAATTAAAAACAATGATAAATGCACAAAAGATAGTATGTCTATTCTAGCTTTCCACGAATCCTTAGTCACAGTTGATAGGACTTAATGGAGAACATTGTTTCACCCCAACAGCTATCTTAGTTTGGCTACCTAGAGGATTACTTGAAAAAGGTTCATAACCACCTTTAACCAACCATCAGAATGCAATTGGAAAACCATAAGCTTTCAAAAATATCACAAATACTATTGTGATGAAGGGAATCAAAAGTCTTCAGTATATCACATGTGATTAAAACAATGTATCCCTTTATCCCATAAACAACTTCCCCTAACAACCTCAGCATGCATACATACATACAAATATTTTAGGCATGGGCAATAATGCCTTTCTAGCCTGCCAATGTACCAAAACATTTATTCCCATAATAAATGCCCAGATTGTTCTTAAAATTATCTAAACTAGTACTTGATTTAATGTAATTTGGTAGTCTGTTCCATGCATCAGCTGCTCTCTCAAAGAACCAATTAGTACACTTCTCATTCCTATAGAATCTTCTACATCGGTTGTCTGATGATTCTCTAGTACTCTTTGATAACCCCAAACATTCCCAGAGGTAGCTGTCTGTAAATGCCCTAAATACCAGATTATGGTGTCCTCTTAAATATCTACATGAGACACTGTACAAATTCAGATATTTTAGTCACTTATAATAACTTAAATGTTCACATCTATGGATGCCATTGAAATCGTTCCTGTTTACTCGTGCTTGTTTTCTTATACAGTTTCCATACTGTTATTCTATACTCAGATTTGACCTTTGCACACCTGTTTGATACCAAACACATGTATATTTTATAATCAACATTGTGTAATACTAATGGTCTCCAAGTTTTCAAGTCTTGTTTAACACCCTTCTTTTTCCATATAAGTTTTATTAAACCTCTACAGATATATTTAAATGAAGGCCAGAATGAAACCATTCATCTACAACAAGTAAACATTTTTCTCTACAGACAACATATTTTTATAAAAGCATTCCCAATACCATCCTCCCCAGGAGCTTTATTTGCACTGCCTTTATCAATCAGTTTCTCCAGTTCTTCTAGAGTAACTTGTTGAGATAATAAATCACAGTCAGTTTGTCCCGAAGACAGAACTCCCCATTGCTGAAAGCTATATTCACCTTTAAACTGGTGTAATATTTCCTGCTGGGTGAAAATTTGTCTACTCACTCCATCCTCCACCATAAAAAGGAAACTGACCTTCCTCTGCAACCTACTGGCTAAATAAAGATTTGCGTCTTCTCTTTTACTCTTAAGAAAATATTGTTATTGAAATAAAAGAGTCCCCGACTGATAATTTATTTAATTCAAAAAGGCAATGTTGTAAAGAAAGACATGAAGCATTTTTAGACTCTATTACAGTATCATAATCCTTAACTAATTGTTTATAATGCAGTTTTTTTTGTTTTCCTGCAAACCTTGCTCATGTTCAGTCAAAATAAATAACTATTTATATTTCTGCTTGTACATTACCTACCAGTCAGTCCAGGAAGGTAAAATTGTGTCATAGTAAGTTGTGCAGAAAATAAGCATTTCCGTATCTGGGACATGACTTGCAAAGAATTAAACAATACCGCCAATTTTTTATTCATTTCCCTTGTTTAATAACAGCACCACTGCTACCAAAGGTTGCCCAAATCACCCTATAATCAGAAAATCCCATATTTGTACTACGTCCATCCATCTCTTACAACATTGAGCTAAATATAAAGTTATCTCTTTGTGGCATGGGTTACCCTTCTATACAAAGGGTGTCAAGACTTACTAAGTACTAAACCAAAGTCTACCAGATAGGACCACAACAGTCTAACACCCTAAATGACCATATAACAATATTTCAGTAAGTCACAATTAAGGTCTCCCAGCATCACAACAGGATGGTGACACTAAAATAAAATGATAGTTTTGCAAATGATCTCCTCTTTCCTTAGCATCTGAACTAGCATAATTATTATTATTACTTAATTATTATTGGGCAGCACAGTGGTGCAGCTCTAGCGTTGTCGCCTCACAGCAAGAGGTTCTCCCGTTCGATTCTCGGCTGGAGTGCCTTCTGTGCGGAGTCTGCATGTTCCTCCCTGCATTCATGTCAGTTTCCTCCAGGTGCTCTGGTTTCCTCCCACATTACAAAGAAATGCATCTGCAGTGTTTCTCCCCAGGCGTCCGCTGAAAATTGGCTTTGTTCCAAGTCAGACTTTCCCAGTTAACAAATGTTAAATAATTATTAAAGAAATTAATCTTATTATTTCCATTCTACCATTGCAATCAAACAGCAGAATTATGCCAGGGTTTATTATCACGGTGTCTAAAATATGTATATCCTAAGGCCCAAATAAAACTGCAATGTCACAACATTTGCCTAGTCCCATGTTTCAAACTGTCTCTTTTCCCCAGTATGCTTTAGTTTGTTCTCTGTGTTGTATTTAACTGTTGAACATCCACTATGCATATGATATCATTGTGTAGTGTGTTACACTAGTATAATATAGACAATTGTCTGGCATCATTCAGAGCACTGTTGACATTAATATATATTAATTTCCATCTGACCTTTTACCCCTTTTTGAGACTTTTTTCTGAGAGATTTTCTTTTTTTTCCATTTTTAATTCTCCCACTGATAGAGTTTTTGCCTTCCTTCACTTCTTTAACAGGTATGTTTCTTGATCATCGCTATCAGCATCATAATCTTCCCCCCATAGTGCTTCCTTACCTTTTTCCACACTACTTTGACTTTTAGAATCAACATCACAAGAAACCTCATTGGCCAGCATGGAAGGTTCTGGCTGTATAGGCAAGGGAGACAAGGGGGGTGTCTGTCTGCATTTGAGATGCAGGAGGCAAAGCATCATCTTCAGCTTTCAAAGTAATACATTCAAACCATGCAAGCTTTTTTCTTCTACACATTTAGAGCAGTCTATAACACAATTTTTAATATTATGACCAAACTGGCCACATTGCTGACATTGCCTTTTCAGTTAAGAACTTATAAGGTGTGAGGCATCCCCACAAAAGAAAGACATCTTAGCTTGTCCTGCATTGTGTACCATGACTGTCATACCCATTATATTTATCACATAAGGAATATGCATTACTTTTTCATGTTGTTTTAGCAATGCTACCCATATTTCCAAAGCCCCAGTCCATATGCCCACATCACCTACTTGACGTTCAGCCAAAATATCCGTTCTAAATTGGGCAGTTACTGTTTTAAAAAAGATGTAGTTCCAACAAAAACATACTCATTCCACTGATACAGCTGTTGCTTGGTTTGTAGTTTTTGAAAAAAGGAAACAAACACTTCAAAACTTTCAAAAGTCAATTCATAAATCTGTTACTTTCCTATCTGTAAAAGTGAATGAACATCTGAAGCCAAAAATTCCAGTGGTTTAAAGTATTCAACACACTGTACCTATCACGTTTTACCTGTTTTTGATGAAATCTTGACCATCTGCCTCTTTTTTAACAGAATGCTGCTCTGCAGCCCCTTGTCTTGTGCCACTACCACTGCTGCATGGCTAGCAAATGACGGTTTCATCTTCTGTCACACAAATTGTACATCATTCTTCTGATAAGCCCTTCTGTCTCCCAAACCACTCTCTATGGTCTGCTTTGCAGTATCTAAGTCCTCCAACAGCTGATAATGTCTCTTCATGCTTTCCCAGGATACAGCCTACGATGTAGATAGTTCTTTCAAACTTAAATATTCGTGCTCATCAGGTGAACCACCTTCTGGGAAAACAATTTAATGCATTTCTGACTTGATTTTTTTTTCACCTTGAAACACTAGAGCATTCTACTGCTGTTGTAAATGAGCATCACCCTCCAGTTCTGTCACAAGATTTTCCTCCATGATAATACAGAGGATGTGACACAAGAGCTCCACCTATTGAAGAGAGCAGGGGAAGTTCCTTGGTGCTCTTGCCAAATTTGTCTTAGCTTGAATACCACTTTGCATCTTCCCTAAGAAGAAGCCACTGGCCTCAGGAGATTAACCTGATCAACAAAACCAAATGGTTGTAGAACCATGGGTTCCATTTTCCAAATGGTTCAACAACTTAATTTATAGAACAGTTCCACTAAGAGTAATCTTAAGCATAAGCAAGTAGATAAACTGGTAAGTTTGCAAGTCAGATATGGTTGAGGTGCCTCAGTCAATTCAGCATATTCTATTTGACTGCACTTATATGCATCCTGTGTGGGGTTTAACTGTAGATGCTAAAGATATCCATTGTTTGAATGCTGTAGTCCCAGTATTTGGTAACTGGAAAAGGATACAGAGTATGTAAAAACTGCATGACATGTTACAGTTATGATTAGCCAATGATGAGTACAGAAGACCAAATGCTTATTTCATTTGCAGCATATTATACTGTCTGTGGAAGACTAACTTTGTAGAATTATATACCTATTAAGTGCATTTGAAAGACGGACAACCAGATGAATGTGACTTTAATATTTAAGTAGTGCAATAATATGTGGGATGGGCAGGACTGTTTTTTTTATCTTACTTTGTTAAACTTCTTTTTTAACTTTCTTGTATGTATTGTTTCTTTAAGGTTTGCCTGAACATTAGGATGATACTGTTTCCTTTTAGATTTGGATGTTTAATGTCTCAGCATAAACACTCTGATTACTTATTTAAATAATGCCTTGGGTTCCCTTACTTGACACCCAACTACACAGGATCAGAACTGTTGGAAGGGAACTTGGCCTAATGTGCCATTTGAAGGACAGCATGAGTAGAACCCCTAGGAAGACTGAAATGCAGGGTTTCTGATATGATCTGAGTTGCTATCTGAGACTACAACACGCACTTTAAAGTTCAGAGGAAAATGTGCAAACATCCAAACCAAATGAGCATTCTAGGTTTGCGTGGAACCCATCAGAATGCTTTTTGTTTTCTGTGTTTGGCAGCATGGAGAATTATTTTAAATAGATGTAAAAAATGGAATAGCAATGCAAAAATAATATATGCTGATATATAAATTTTGCTACTAAATTTGTCAGATGGTTAAAATTAAGGCCTGGCCTATCAAGCAATGCAGGGACATGTAGGGATGGTGATTTTGCTGGGAAATGGATCAGAAGAGTGAAGAAAGTGTCTGAGGAAATAAAGAAGGTCCACAGACAAGTAACACAAACACACACACACACACACACACACACACACACACACACACACATATACATGCACGCATGCACTCACACAGTTATATTCTTGGTGTTGTTGTCTATCCACAGTACAGTTATGAGGGGGGCATTTGGAAGGTATAACCTATGGCTGCAGAACTCAGAGATCTGGTTTCACTTGAGAGGTGGCATGTCAGGATAGCCAAGTGGTCTAAGGCACCAGACTCGAGAATTAATCTTCTCCTTTTGAATGGTTACTGAACTAAATGGTGTGATGATCAGTATCAGTTTGGAAATATAAGTGGGATGTTATATGACATGTTAAAGAGGTTCATTAGCAAGACTTGCTTTAGTATACATGGCCAAAGATGTTTCTTTTGATTTTTTTGGTTAATTTATACATTTTGACCATTTTATAATTTATTTACTTATTTAACAGCTGCGGTGGTGGTGCTGCAGTAGCATTGTCACCTCACAGTTTGACGTTGCCCGTTCGATTCTCAGTTAGAGCGTCTTCTGTGTGGCGACATGCGTGAACAGGCATTCCTTCTTTGAAAGTTGTGCGTTAGGCCTGGCAAGCCAGCACATAAAACTCTACTGCCAATCATTAGCGGACTGGAGTTCCGCTGTGGCGACCCCTAACCGGGAAAAGCCGAAAGACACAAACAAACAAAATTCTACTGACAGCTGCTGTATTTCTGTTTGGTGGACTTACAGACTGGAAACAAACTGAGGATTGCTGCCATTTTGTTTGGTCTTCATCTTTGAGATGTATCTCTGTTTTTGTGTCTAGAGGAGGGTGATAGTCATTGGCATGGAGATTCCTTCAGTGCCATGGATGAACCAAATAGTAAATAGAACTGCAGCCAGTGTCAAGATCAGCCCTCTGTTGCCACTTTGGAGTTTTTGTGATGGTTTACCATCTGTTTGGATCTGTTTTGTGGTGACAGCAGTGCTGATCCATCATGGAAGAATTTTGTTGTATGGAATTGTAGCAGAATTTAGGAGTTGGTGATCTCTTCTGTTGGTCTTATTCACCACCTTATGTGTTTGCAGTAGCTGAACTTTTGCAATGCATTTTTTATTTTGTTTTTGCAGCAAATTTGTGGCCAAACTTTACAGTGCTGTTATTTTTTATTGCGTGTGGTAGTATAAATTATTTCACTATCCGAGTGCATTGCACAAGAGAAAATCAGGGGAGATACTTGTCTTTCCCTTGAAAATAATGGACTGCTAAGAGGTGAAACTGAGTAGTACAAACAAGATTATTTACAAAAAAATATATATTAAATACCAGGATAAGTCAAAAGGCTTAAGAAATGTCAAGTGGAAGTTAAAGTGTACTAGTGTCCACATTACAGAAAAAACAAACATAACAATGGAAGCACAGTGTGCTGATGTACTGCAGGTAATAGAAACACAACTCAAAGAGACATAACTTGGATATAAACATATAAAGGAGAAGAGCTTGTAGAAAACACAAGACAACCCAAACAGACGTTATAGGTCTTAAAACAACAGGACACAGGAGATATGGTGTACAGTTAACTAAAGAAATGGTTATCAATGCAATACCACTGGGATCATTACTGGAGTTCATCCTTTTCAGTATCTCTGGAAGTGACATGCAAAATATCCTGAAAGGAAAGCCCGTTTCTTTATTTCTTCCTTTCTTTCTTTTTATTTATTTAATTCATTTGTTTATTTTTGTTTGTTTTATTTTGTTTTGTTAATGATAGCAAAGTTATACAACATGAATAATATACACAACAACGAAAGTTAGAAAGACGAACAAAGACGCATGACAAAGCTGAATGACTTGGCCCAGAAGAGTAGACTGTTGATCTTGGCTCTTGGCAGTTCAGAGGATGGCAACACAAATGGTGTTCTGTTTAATCCTTTATCCATGTAAAGGGAACTGAAATTAAGGGCACCGTGTTATGAGAAGGGATTCATAAAAACACTACACCACATTAGGACCTGTGATTGATAACAGTACGGCACCAACTTATCAATCACAAGAACACTGCACCATGCTAGGACTTGTAATTGATAACAGTGCAGCACCCCAGTAGGACTTATCAATCACAAAAACACTACACCACTTTAGGACCTGTGATTGATAAGAGTGCAGCACCCCAGTAGGACTTATCAATCACAAGAACACTGCACCACATTAGGACCTGTAATTGATAAGAGTATGGCACCTCAGTAGGACTTATCAATCACAAGAACACTGCTCCACATTAGGACATTTGATTGATAAGAGTACAGCACCGCAGTAGGACATATCAATCGTAAGAACACTGCACCATGCTAGGACTTGTGATTGATAACACCACTGTAAGACAGTAGGAATTAGGTTTGAAAAGAACACTACAACTTTTTAGAACTTGTAACTGATAACAGCATAGTACCAGAATAGAACTTAGGACTGATAAGAGCAATGCACCACATTAGAATTTGTGACTGACAAAAGCACTGCCCCATGACAGGATTTGCGATGGATAAGAACACTGTATCATGACAGGACTTGCGGTGAATAACAGCACTGCATCATGACAGGCTTGCAATCGATAAGAACACCACTGCATCATGACAGGACCTGCGATGGATAAGAGCACTGCATCATGACAGGACTTTGTAAATAAGAAGAGCACTGCACTATGTTAGGACTTGAGATTGAAAAGAGCACTGCACAATGTTAGGAATTGTGATAGATAAGAGCACTGCATCATGACAGGATTTGTGAGTAAGAAGAGCACTGCACCAGTGTAGAATTTGTGATTAATAAAAACACTGCATGTTGATAGGACTTGTGATTAATAAGAACACTGCATGTTGGTAGGACGTTTGATAAAAACTTGGCATCACAACTGGACATGGGATTAATAAGAGCACTGCACCACAGCAGGAATTGAGATTGATACAACACTGCACCACAGTAGGACCTGTGATTGATAACAGCACTACATCATGACAGGATGTGCCATTGATAAGAACTTAGTACCACAGCAGGACATGAGATTTGTAAGAGCCACACAATACAGCAGGACATGGGGATTGATAACAGCACTGCATTATGGTAGGAAATGTGAGTAAAAAGTGAACTGCAAGACAGTAGAACTTATGATTCATAAGTGCACTGCACCGCGTTAGAATTTGTGATTGATAATAACTCAGTACCAGAGGAAGGCATGGGGATTGGTAAGAGCACTGCATCATGGCAAGAATTGTGAGTAAGAAGGTCAATACACTGTGGTAGGAGTTGTGATTGATTAGTGCACTGCACCATGGCAGGACTTGTGAGAACACTTTTTACACAGTACGACTTGTGATTGATAAAACCACTGAACCATGGTAGGACTTGTGATTGATAAGAACTCAGTGCCCCAGCAGGACTTAAGATTGATAAGAGCACTGCATCATGGCAAGAATTGTGAGTAAGAAGGTCAATACACTGTGGTAGGAGTTGTGATTGATTAGTGCACTGCATCATGACAGAAAGCACAGTTGTGTAAAATCTTACCATAACAGTAGATATCCTTCTCTTCATTGTTGCAGTATTCCTTACAAGGGATCCATTGCATAGAGCAGCCTACTGTCCGGCCGGTATACCAAAGCCTTAGGTTGTAATAGGTATGCTGTATGTCACACATATATTCTCCCCATCTACAGCATAGGGCATAAAGGTGAGGTATGGACATACCATCAGCAGAATGAATAACAGTCCAAGGAGAAAAGAGGAACATGTGCAATCAGAAAGAGGAAAAAACAGGGGGAGGAGGGAGGGAGAAAATATTACAATTGTGAAGAGAAGACATCTACTATTATGGTAAGTTTTACACAACTATACTATGTTCTTCTGGATCTACCTGAAAAGAACGAAAGCTGAAAACACCGACAACAAGAAGACCAACACCGGAAGACCGACAATGTAAATGATCGACAGTCCAGAATCCTGACGCTAATAACACCGACATGCGAAATGAGTGCGACTGTGTAAGTATGCGATAGTGATGGACTTTAGGGTTAGGGTGTGGGTAAGGTAAGTGTGTGTTAGTGATGGACTTTAGGGTTAGGGTGCGGGTAAGGTAAGTGTGCGTTAGTGGCGGACTTTATGGTTAGGGTGCGGGTAAGGTAAGTGTGCATTAGTGACAGACTTTAGGGTTAGGGTGCGGGTAAGGTAAGTGTGCGATAGTGACGGACCTTAGGGTTAGGGTTTGGGTTAAGGTTAGTGCATAGATAGTTGTGTATGTAAGGTTTAGTGTAGGTTTGTAAGGTTTTTGGTGTGCTTGTGTTGTGTGTGTGTTTTCCGGAAACGGATTTGTTTTGTTTTGTTGAGTTTCGGGATTGTAGTTTGTTGGGCATTTACACTTTCAGGTATTTGAACTTTCATTCTTTTTATGTCGGTGTTCTCGTTGTGGTGCTTTTAGCTTGTCGATCATTTCACGTAGATCCGTTCTTCTATATCACTGTTGCAGTATTCCTTACAGTAGGGACAGTACAAAATCTCAGGAAGAAAGGTGGGAGGAGGAAGTTCCAGCAGAGCCTTCAACAAAGTCAGGCAGGATAGCCCTGGCAAATCCAGCCCTAGTATACCTCTCAACCTCTTGGAGAAAGAAATCTGGACAAAGCCTAAACTAATGGGGGAAAAGCCCCCAAAATAGGGGCAAATTTTAAATATTGCACTTAGAACGTTTTGTGTTAGTATGCTTATTGTGAAGGATATGAAGTCAGAAACTCAAATATATGTCATTATTTAGTGGCTTCAATCTTCAGTGATTTGCCAGAAAAATGCAAATTTTATGAGGAACAGACCAAACATATGAGGCATAAATCTGGACATTCTGCAAAAATCTAGATAGTTGAGAGGTATAAGCCCTAGCCTTGGAGCTTATAGTGCTTGGAAAAAGTGTACACACAAGTCCAATTAGCTGCCTCAAGTATGGAATTGGTAACCAGTCCTTTGAAAAAAAGCACTAGCCCTGGTAGAATGAGCTTTAACATAAGAAGAAAGGCTTTTCTCATGAAAAGAGTAACAAAAGGAAATGGCCTTTGATATCCAGGAAGAAATAGTTTGCTTAGAAACAGCCAAACCCAAAGGCTTAGGATGAAAGGAAAGAAAATGTTGCTCAGATTTACAAATGGCTTTACTTTTATTCAAATAATATCTGAGTTGTCTATGGAAATCCAAGGTGTAAAGAACCTTCTCACTAGCATATTGTGGAGAAATGAAGAAATTGGGCAAATGAGTAGACTGATTAAGAGACAAGTCATTAATCACTTTGGGCATAAAAGGAGCATTAGTACGAAGACACCTTGTCCTTATGAAAAAAATAAAAAAGGAGGAAAGGCCATGAAACCATGCAGCTCAGACAAATGTTTGGCTGAGGTAAGGGTCAAAAGAAGAACAGTCTTCCAAGAATGATGCTGTAAAGAAGCTGAAGCTGTGGGCTCAAAGAGAGCCTGAGTCAATTTTTCCAAAACAATTCCATGGAGGGCTTTCTGTGAGACCTAATATGAAGGACACCTTTAACAAATTGTTTGACCTCAAATCTAGAAGCCAAAGGAGGGGTCAAAGGCAGACAAACAGAAACTGATAACAGGTGGGCTTTAATAGAAGAGTATACCAACCCAACATTGAGCAACTCACACAAATAAGAGAGAACCAAAGGAATTTCCACAGAAAGTGGATCCAGGTTATGAGCAAGACACCAAAGAGAAAATCTCTTCCATTTGGACAAATAAGATTTCCTAGTAGTGGGTTTCCTGGCCTCCTGCAGAACCTGAAGCATGTCCTCAGAAACAAAATATGTCTAAAAGGGATATAAATCCTATCATCCACAGCGTCAGTTAGAGTGGATAACAGGGGATGGGTGAGAGACCCCTTGTCCTGTGTAAGTAGGTCCACCCTGTGAGGCAACTTGTGATGATTGCCCTTGGCTAAATGGAGAAGAAGAGGGAACCAATGCTCTCTGGGCCAAAAGGGAGTCACCAACAAGATTTTGAGAGAGTCTTTTTCTATCTTGAACAAGAATCTTGGTGTGAGAGGAATGGAAGGGGAGGGAAGGCATAAAGAAACATCCCCATCCAGGAAAATGACAGGGCACCCACCTTTCAAACCAGAGGACATGAAACTCAGGTGCAAAAGAGAGAAAACTGATTCTGCAGAGGGGAGTCAAAAAGATCTACCTGAGGAGTACTCCACTGGTGGACAATGTCCAGAAAGACATCTCTGTGAAGCATCCACTCATCAGTCTGTGTTGTGGACCTGCTCAGAGAGACTGTCACAAAGTTCTGATCTGAAGGAATATAAACAGCCTGAAGAGTCACTTAATATGGGACAGCAAAATCCCAGACCTGAAGAGCTAGCCTGCACATGAGGTAAGACTGTGTCCCGCCTTGCTTGTTTATGTAGCACATCACTGTAGTATTGTCTGTGAGATTCTGAGGGGCCCTGGAAGAAAAAGAGAATGGAAGGCCTGAAGAGCCAGGAGAAGAGCTCTCATCTCTTTGAGATTGATATGGTCCTTCATTTGATGAAGCGACCAAAGGCTCTGAAACTTCAGAGGGCAAAAGGAAGTGCCCCACCCCACATCTGAGGCATCTGAAAAGAGTTCCTGAGCGGGGACTGGAGACTGAAAAGGAAGCCCTGAGTTGAGTTATAGTTAATGAATCCACCACTGAAGCTCTAACTTGAGACATAGGAAGTCTAAAGGATGAGAATCTTGAAGCCAGAATGACTTTAGGAACCATTAAAGCTTTCTCATATGAAGTCTGGCCAGAGAAAGCATAGGAATAGTGGAAGCCATGTATCCTAGAGCCCTTAGAAACTCTCTGGCTGTAATGGAGGCCAGAGGAGGATTGAAAGAATGCAATTAGAGTCAGAGCCTTGGGAGGAGGCAGGGATGCCAGCATTGGAATGATATGGGGCTTGCACCAAAGAAAAACATGATTTTGAGAAGGAGTCAGGAAGGATTTTTGGAAGTTCACTGTAAAGCCAAGACTTTCAGTAGACAAATAGTATAGTGAAGATGCTGAAGGAAAATCTCTGGAGAGGAAGCCTAAATGAACAGGTCATCCAGGTATGTATTTCCCTCATCCTACAGAAAGCAATCACAGGAGCGAGACATTTGGTGAAGACCCTTATAGCAATATAGAAGCCAAAGGGCAAAGCAGAGAAATGAAAATGCAAGGAAGAAACAGAGAAATGTAAATACTTCCTGAAAAGGGAATGAATAGGAATATGGAGATAGGCATCCTTGAGATCCAGAGAGACTAGGAAAGCCCAAAGAAGAAGAAGAGGAAACAAGGTTTGAAGGGATAACGTTCAAAAGGAAGGAACCTTCAGATAGGTGTTGAGCTAGGAAAGATCCAGAATAGGTCTCCAGGTGTCTTCTTTCCTGGGAATCAGAAACATTCTCAAATAAAACCCATTGCCTTTTTGAGAAGTCAAAACTGCTTGGATGATTCCTTGAGACAAAAGGCTCTGAAGAACATCTGGTAAAAAGGGCAGCTGTTTCTGAGGAGATTGAGGAATGCCCAAAAAGCGGGGAAGGGATTTCCAAACCATGTAATATCCCTGAATGGCAGAAAGAACCCAAGAGTCCTGAGTTATCTGTAACCAGTTTGTAAGGGACAGGGAAAATCAAAGAGATTTAAGAACTCGGCTGAGGAGGAAGGGAGAAAGATAGTCAGACAGAACCTAGCTTGTCCAGGAAAAGAGGCTTCTGAGCTGTAGAAGTCTGAGTAGACTTACCAGGAGGAGCCTTTCTAGCACCCTTTTCACTGTTGAGAGGAGGACAAGACTGTCTACAGAAAAGGCAAACTTGGTAGGATAATTCCTATGAAATTTGGGAACAGGGGAAAAAATATGTTTCAGTACTTGCACAGCCTTATCCTTTTCCTGAAAAGATTTAAAAATCTCAGCAGCAGCACAACCAAAGAATTTTTATTGTCAAGAGAAACATCCATCAGCTTGGCCTTGATATCATCAAGCAGAGGCTGAAGGTGAAGCCAGGAGTACCTGCTTAACACAGAACCAAACGTAGCAGCTCTATATGAGGTATCAGCTGCATCATAACTACATTTAATGGAATAGTGAGCCACTTGAGAACAGGACTCTAACAAAGAGAGGGCCAAAGCCTTCCTCTCCTAATCAGGAAGATTTTAAATAACCTGAAAAGCCTGAGAGAGAAGGGCCAGAATACACCTGGACATATGGGTCTGATAATTGACATCCTTGAAGGCCAACGTAGCAGCAGTAATCACTTTCTTTCCCAACCTCTCAATAGTTCTGCTGTCCTTGTCAGAGGGGAGCAGCTTAGTTTAAGACAAAAGCTTGGAGGGTTTATCAGAAGAGACAGAAATAACAGAAGGGTCAGCTGAGGAGCATTTGTAAAGAAATTTGCAATCATCAGGCACCTTATGAAATCTATCAGGGTGTTTTGGAACAGGGGGCTGGGAATCAGGAGCCTGAGAAGCTGCAGAAAAAGTATCCGACAAGGCAGCAAGAAAAGAAGGAACAGCAGAGGGCTTAGGAGACCCCATATGAAGGAGTTCATAATACCTCTTTTGAACATCAAAAACCTGGGCACAATCCCACTTAAAAATCTGCATCATACAATCATACACAAAGCAGTATCCCCAAAGGAAATGTCTTCAAAAGGAGAATCAAGGCGAATAGAAGTCTCTTCCTCCAAACCATAGTCCAAGGGAGAGAGTCTGGGAGGAATAGGCCAAAGGTTCCTCATCACAATCTGCTTCTTCATCAGGTGAATCCTGCTCCCTAGGCCTCTTAGGAGGAGTAGGAGACCAGGAGGAGCAGGAACAGAGACCCCCTGAGAAGGCTTCTAAGCTATAAAGGCACTGAACAAACCCTGTGTAAAATCCTGCCATTAATGCTGAGGATCCTTCTTTTCAAGGGACATTAGCCCTAAGTATTTTAGGAGGCTCAGACCTCTAACTACACTCAATAAGTGTAGTGGGAATCCACCCTAACAAGGATTTGCAAAACACCTCTAGACCCTTCGGAAATAATCAGCTGCAGTTCCCCCTGAACATCTGAAATGGATGTCTGCCGAGCCTCCAGGGACATGTGAGAAGCCAGGTCCTTGCTGGCCTCTGAAGCAGTTATGGCAGAGGAATCCAACTGATAAACTGGGTGGTCCTCCGGGCTTTCACTAGTCTCTTGAGAGGGGTCCGGTGGAGGTGGTACAACTTAAGAAACTGATCAAACTTTCTTAGCCTTCTCCTTCATGGACTGCTGACCTTTGGGTCATGATGATTCTGCCATAGTAGCCTGAGCCAACAGTTTAAGACATTGGTTCTCTAGATAAATAGCCAAAGAGGAGAGCTGACTATGCAAAGTTTTCAGGACAAATGCCTGACAAATAGAACAAACATATGGTTTTGAGAAGCACTTAAGCAAAACAAACACTGCTCATGATGGTCCTTATGGGGAATCTGTCTCCCACACTGGCATTTCCCCTTTCTGGATGACATGTAAACTAAAAACCAGCAAAGGTAAAATAATAAGAAAAAAAACAATTGGGCACTTATCTGAAAACTGCTTAGCAACCAGCAGAAAGAGCGTTCAAACCGACAATCAAATATGGCGTTCTGACTGGCGGGAAAGAAGTTCTGAAGATGGTATGTCTGTATGTAAACTTTATGTCCTAAACTGTGCCCGGGGAGCATATGTGCGATGTACGATGTCCCTATTACAACCTAAGGCTTTGGAATACTGGCTGGACATCAGGCTGCCCTAGGCAAGGGATCCTTACTGTAAGAATTGCAACAGTACTGCAACATATAGAAGGACATCATCTGAGAAAGAAGAGCACTGCACCATGATAGTACTTGAGATTGATAAGAGCACTGCACCACACCATGACCTGTGATTAATAAGTGCACTGCACCACATCAGGGCCTGTGATTGATAAGTGCACTGTAGCACAGCAGGATCAATGACTGAAAAGTGTACTGCACCACAGTAGGACTTGTGATGAACTCAGTACCCCATCAGGACTTGGGGTTGATAGTAGCACTGCATCATGGCAGAATGTCTGCGTAAGAAGAGCACTGTATCATGATAGGACTTGATATTGATAAGGGCACTGCACCACATCAGGACATATGATTGCTAAGAGCACTACACCACATTAGGACCTATGATTGGTAAGTGCACTGCACCACAGCAGGACCTATGATTGATATGAGCACTGCAAATAGTTTGATTTGGGAATGATAAGAGCACTGCACCACAGTCACACATGGGATTAATAATTGCACTGCATATCAGAAGAACCTATGACTGATAAGTGCACTGCATCAGAGAAGGATTTGGGAATAATAAGAGCACTACATCATGTAAGGACTTGCGAGTAAGAAGCGCACTGCACCAAGGCAGGACTTATATTTCATAAGAACATTGCACCGCAGTAGGATTTGTGATTGTTAAGAATACAGTAGCAGATTAGGACATGGGACTGAGAAGAACAGTGCACCACAAAAGGACTTGTGATTGATAGGAGCACCGCACCATGGTAAGACATTTGATTTCAAAGGATTCAGTACTGCACTAGGACATGGGAAAGATCTGTGCATTACACAATAGCAGGACATGGGGATTGCTGTGAGCACTGCATCATAGCAGGAACTGTGAGTAAGAAGACAGCGCACCATGGTAAGGATTTGTGATTGACAAAGAGCACTGCATCTCAGTAGAACTAGGGATTGATAAGAGCACTGCGAGATGCACCACTGTCAGACTTGGGATTGAAAAGAGCACTGTACCATGGGTGGACTTGTGATTTAGAAGACCACTGCTCCAAGATAGGACTTGGGATTGATAAGAGTACAGGACTTGGTAATTAATAATAACACTGTTGTTGTTGTCTTTCGGCTTTTCCTGGCTAGGGGTCGCCACAGTGGAACTCCGGTCCGCTAATGATTGGCAGTAGATTTTCACAGTGCCGAGTTGCCAGCTTGATGCCCAACCTTCAACGAAGGCACGTCCATTCACGCATGTCTTTCAGAATGCCACTCAACCCACGGGGAGGACATGCAGACTCCACACAGAAGGCACTCCCCGCACACTAGCTGAGAATCGAACGGGAGAACCTCTTGCTGTGAGGCAACAACACTACCGCTGCACCACCGCGGATGTGCTAATTAATAATAACACTAACATAATAAAAAATATATAATAGTGGCCTAACTGCTGCTCTCAGGTTTGCAAGTTCATCAAGGAACTGCAGAAGTGTCTAAGCTGTTATACAGTTTAAGAATATATGAGAAAGACAGAAGGGCATTTGTAAAAAGGCTGAAGAAGAAAGTACGCTATTAATTAATTATTATATGCAGCTCATTCAGTAGGCAAGAAAACGAGAATGGTCAGTTGCCAAAAGGCTTTTATTGGTTTTATAACTTGTGTTTCTATGACAGGGTTCCAGTGTGTGTCATTAAAAGGTTGCAGCCAGCCTTATTGTTTCTTCTCATTTGAAAAAAAGTTGTTTTGAAAGGTGATTAACTATAACTCTTTCAAAATGATCCTTTGCTTTCCGAGTAATACGTACTGTATTTCTGTTCCTTAACTAACACCAGTTTGGGAGTTCAGATACTGAAGTAAAAGTCCTAACACCTGATCAAAGTGCGATGGTTTTGAATTTAATAACACATCCACCCACATACCACACTTAAAAGTATCAGGCCTTGCTATGTAAAGGAAAATTAGATAAGGCAAGCATTTGTGTGGCTGTGAAGCTGTCAAAAATAGGTAGCAAAGTGGGTCTAATATTGAAGGTAGTTATAGAGAATATCATCTTTATTTCTTTGCCTGAATTTTTAGAATTATTGTTATAGAATCTACCAAATACAAAGTACTCTGAAATTCAAATGTTGCCATCTTTGCTTTTTCTTTATTATAACTAAACAGACATCATAAAACCAAGAAACAAGCACATAGGCATGACTTTTCTAGTTCATTTTCAGAAAGTGTGTCAGCCTAGTAATTCCTCCATCAGGATGGCCATGGAATAAAAATTTGAAGAGAGGAGGTAATAAAGAATGTCAGTAAACACAGCAAGTTAAAGTTGATACAGTGCAGTACTTTCATTTAAATCAGCAAAGAACTGGGGGCACAGTTGCTTTTTGCTTTTAGTAATTCACTTTCAGTTGTACGCAGTTTAGTTTTTCTCAGATTTGATCCTACTTTAACCTTTGTAACTTGGATTAACTGAATAGATGCACATTTTAATATGCATATGTCTTTGACTGTATACATAATTTATAAACCCATAATATCTTGGACCTGATCTTCACATTAGATAGCTCAGTGCAGCAGATGATTATCTAATTGTTCTGGGGTCACCAGCACAAAACGAGTCACTGGAGAAGCGCTCATAGAGACAAATTTAAAGACAAGGGCTGATTTCTTGTTCTCTTGTCTTTAATCAAAGCATGGAGATGACCAGCTGTTTGTTAATTTGTTAGCGAGAGGAAGGACAGGTGTGCAGAGATGCCCTTGCACTGTCGCACATCTGCTCATTCGCAGTACACAAATATGTCCCTTAATATTTGGCACAAAGCTACATCTTCTTTAAGCCTATCAGAGTGTATCAGAGTGCACTGTAGTGCAGAGCAGATGATGTGTGAAGGACACAGGCCTTCAACAAAAGGCTATCCCTCCTGTAGATAGCAGTAGTCAGGGCGGGAATCTTAAGAGAATGAATGGTTAAATACCCTTTAGATGAATTGCCTGGTGGCCCAGAAAGCAACACTACCAGAATGAGAACCATAGTGTCAGTATAACAGAGGGAGAGCAACGCATGATGTGTGGAAAATAAGCAGCCGAGCCTCAAGGGGACAGAGTGACAGATCTGGGTCAGTGAGAAGGGAAAAAAGCAGATGTTCTGACTTGAAATAGGTAGGGAAGACAAAATATGCAGCCAAAGTACTGAAAACTTTCAAACTATGATACAAGGATGAATCCAGCTGTCTCTAACATAAGGCAGAAAAATCCTTATACCAGCTGACATGAAAAATAAATTTGCCTTGGGCTGAAGATGCAAGCTAATGAGCTCCTTAATCTTTAAGTATTAAGTGCAAAAATATTGACACTTTAGAAATTCAAGTTAACTGCAAATTAATCTGACAAAGAGGATAGAAAACTAATGACTATTTTATGATTAAGTAGAAAAAACATATTTTAGAAATGTAAGTTAACTGCAAATTACTATGACACAGAGAAGTGAAAAGAAGAAAAGGTACGTGTTATTAATTAAATGTGCAGCATAAAACTTATGAGAACTCCCACAGAACACAGCAAAAAAAAAAAAAGCTTGGCGAACCGAGACCGTTGTTAATAATATCACTGGGTGTGAAGCTAAGTGACCTGGCTTAGAATTTGCTTTTACTTGGAGTCATTTGGGTACTCAGTGCATACTTGCATTTTACTAAATCATTTACTTATCATAAAGTAAAGGTACTTTTTACAAGTGATTTCTCCAATAGTTCTGTGCAGACTCAAAGAGGCGAAAAAACATCATTCGTGTAGCTACAAAAGCATACAGTTTGCCTCAATATGTATAAAATAATCAAACACCTGCATTAATCTGTTATAGTCCCAGTTTCTTTTTTATTTGAAAAACTTGGCCAAAGTGAGTTTCTTGAAAGGTAATACTGAACAATCACTATTCTTTAAAATGAATAAAATACATTTTGAATAAATCATGGCTGTTAGTTGTTTGTCGTATAGTGTTAACCTTTTAGATGGCATTTATTTATCTAATATTTTTCAGACACCACCAACAGAAAAAGCTAATTAAAATCTGCACAGTTTATAAACACTA